>NC_056741.1:1985228410-1985230910 GCF_019279795.1 Protopterus annectens | reverse complement strand
TTATTTTACTTTGCTTTTCAGGTTTGTCCAACTGGGTTTCGTAAAAAAAAAATATTTTCAGTGGAGGCCTGGGGAAAAAAAGATCCAACATATTTCAAAAATTTTTAACACACTTTCAGTAATATACCTGAACAGGCATTAAGTAATATAGCAATAACCTATGCCTGGGTGGGTAATGCTGGATTTACCCACGGTTGGTGTGGTTTGGTCATGAGGGCGAAGCCCAAGTGGCCAAACAAAGCCAACTGTGGGTAAATCAACATTACTACCAGGCGTGGGTTATTGCTATTATACAATGACATTATTTAAGAAAAAAAGAATTACTTTTCTTAAATAATGGCATTGAACAATGCCTCCTTGCTGCCCTTCCGCAGCTGTCTGGTATTCTGCGGCAGTTCTGATGTACTGCGCATGCATATGCCCACGCAGTACATCAGAGCTGTGGACAAAAGCAACGGAGAAAGCAAGATCTCCGTTGCTTTTTTAAAAGCTGTCCCGCTATGTTAAACCCATTTAACATAGCGAGACAGTTTTGAAAAAAGCAATGGAGAAAGCAAGATCTCCGTTGCTTTTTACAAACTGTCTCGCTATGTTAAAGGAGTTTAACATAGCGAGACAGCTTCAAAAAAAAGCAACGGAGAACTCGTTTAACATAGCGAGACAGTGTGAAGCAATAGAGATCGTGCATTCTCCGTTGCTGTAAAAAAGGAGTTATAGTAATGGAAAAAGTCCGGGCGACCGGACCTTTTTCCATTACTATAACTCAGATTTACAACGTGCACGCTGACCAATCAGCGTGCACATTTTTGAATATTAATGGGGGGTCGTTGTATAATATTCAATAACAAACACATGCAGTACATTTGCTAATTGGATTACATTCCTATAAAATAAAGACAAACTATTACAATCAAGAGATACTTATGCATTAGTAGGCATTGAACATTAGGTATTTGAAGACGTGTACAAGTTGACTTGTCAAATACATACTAGATCATGCGATTAGCACTTGTAAATAAACAAGAATGATCAAGGGAAAACAGCATACAGTATTTTGCACTGGACTGTGTTGAACGATATAGCAATAACCCACGCCTGGGTGTGGGTAATGCTAAATTTACCCACGGTTGGCGTGGTTTGGTCCAGGGTGAAGCCCGAGGACCAAACAAAGCCAACCGTGGGTAATTAGCATTACCACACCCAGGCGTAATTGCTATTATGACATTATTTAAGAAAAGAAACTATTACTTTTCTTAAATAATGGCATAGTATAATGCCTGTTTACTGCCCTTCCGCAGATGTCTGGCATCCAGCGAGCGGTTCTGATGTACTGGCGCCTCGCGGTACATCAGAGTTGTGGCAAAGCAACGGAGAAAGCAAGATCTCCGTTGCTTTTTAGTGTCTCGCTATGTTAAATGAGTTTAACATAGCGAGACGGTAAAATACAGCGGACATCTCCGTTGCTTATTTTAAACTGTCTCGCTATGTTAAACTCATTTAACTATAGCGAATCAAAAAGCAACGGAGATCTTGCTTTCCTCAAACTTTTAAAACACTGTTTAAGCGCTATGTTAAATGGGTTTAACATGGCGAGACAGCTTTAAAATAAGCAACGGATCTCCGTTGCTTATTTTAAAGCTGTCTCGCTATGTTAACCCATTTAACATAGCGAGACAGTGTTTTAAAAAAACGAGTTATACTAATGGAATAAAGTCCGGGCGACCGGACCTTTTTCCATTAGTATAACTCGATTACAACGAACACGCTGGCCAATCAGCGTGCGTTTCAGAAGTCATGGTATAATAACTATTTAACACTGCTGACATCTTCCACTAACAGCAAATATTACCTTATCACTACAGCCCTCTGTATATACTGTTGCAGACTGTCACAACTGCACATAGTTTTTCTCTTATCCTGACTTTTATCATCTTTTGCAATCAGACTGAAAGTAAAAGAATAATAAGGCTGCCAAAGTAATGGAACTCTTGACAATGAATGTTGATAACAGCTATCCCCAAATTTACATGACAGTTCAACAGCTCACTGCTAGCCAATACAGCTGCAACATTTCAATCAGCAAATATGAACAGCAAACTAAACTTCCTAGTAGAATAATGTGCTGATTTTGAGGAAGGCACTATCAATCTCTGTTCCTGACACCATGGTCAATTAATGTACTGGTTTACACATGGACAGCAAGCCAACAACCTAATAAGTTAATACAGCATTATATTTTTTCCAAAATACTTGTATGACCACAGACAGTTTTAGCCACCAATGAATCATGCAGCTGCAGGCTGGCACAGTGGCACAATGAATAACATTGTCACCACACAGCAAGAGGTTCCCCGGCTCAATTCTCAGATGGGTTGCCTTCTGTGCAGAGTTTGCACATTCTCCCTGTTTTTGGGTGGATTGGACACTCTAAACTGGACATTGGTGGGAATGTGTGCCCATGTGTGGTGTGGATGTAATACTGAGCACTACCTAGGATTTT
>NC_056741.1:1985118802-1985227910 GCF_019279795.1 Protopterus annectens | reverse complement strand
GGAGGAAAACTCTCTCTTTTTTATCAAAATTGGACTCGTATAACCCAAGACAAGTGAGTTCTGGATGTGGTTTTAAGAGGTTACAGATTCCATTTTCATACCCTGCCAAGGCCAAGCGGATGGCCAGACCTTCCAAAACATCAATGGACAGAGGCCTTAAACCAGGTGGAAGCTCTTTTGGCCATGAAAACCATAGAACCGGTTTCCACTTTCAGAGATGGGACAAGGTTTTTACTCAAGGCTCTTTCTAGTCCCCAGGAAGCAAAACTCATGGAGACCCATTCTGGATCTGTCAGTCTTGAACACCTTTCTAGAGATTCCAAAATTCAAGATGCTTACTCTACAGCAGCTACTTCCAATGCTGTCCAAAGATGCATGGATGGTAACTTTGGATTTAAAGGAGGCATATTTACACATTCCCATCAAGCAGGAACGCAGAAAATACCTCGGGTTCAAGGCCGGATCGAGGCACTTTCAATTCTCTGCGCTGCCCTTTGGATTGTCTACTGCGCCCAGGGTCTTCACCAAATGCTTGGCTCCAGTAGTAGCTTACTGCAGACTCAAGGGAATTCAAATTTACCCTTATCTGGACGATTGTCTAATTCAGGCAGACAACAAGGATGTCTTATTCCAGCATCTAGAATTTGTACAGAACCTCCTCAAGTTCCTGAGATTCTCTGTAAACATAAAAAGTCAAATTTGACACCCTCACAGCAGATAACTTTTCTGGGTGCTCTTCTAAACACCACAACCCAGATGGCATTTCTGACATCCGAAAAACAATTACAGCTGGCTTCAACTTTCAAGACCTTGGCAACTTTAATTCGGCTATCTGCAAGGAGATTCCTGCAGGCTTTGGGTTACATGGCTTCCTGCATCCTTCTCGTACCATATGCAACACTACACATGAGGAAAATACAGTGGTACCTAAAAAGTGTATGGTCTCAGCATTGCCACAGTTTAGACATACTGATCTCCGTCCTGCCTTGCCTTCAAAAGGAATTTCTTTGGTGGTCCATGTACTCTAAACAAAGGGAAACCCTTCTGTCGGACTCCTGCCACTCGGATTCTAAACACGGACGCCTCGGATTATGCTTGGGGAGCCCATTTTCAGGGAAACTGTCTGCAGGTCCTTTGGACAAAGGATCAGAAGCACCTGCATATCAATTTAAAGGAAATGTTAGCCGTTCAGAAAGCTCTAATGGCCTTCAGGAATCTTCTAAAACAGGACAAGCCCAAGATGATTATCTTGCTGGCCCCAAATTGGCCTCGACAGTTTTGGTACCCAACTCTAAGAAAAACTTATGACTGGAGCCCCCTAGTATTTTACCTCAGTCTCCGAACCTTCTGTCCCAACATCAGGGTCAGGTTCTACACACTCATGTCAGAACGCTCAGCCTGGCGGCCTGGTTAATCCAGGGCCTTTGATTTCTTCTTTCCTACCCAAGCAGGTTATGGATGTCATTTTAGAAGCCAGACGTCCTAGCACTAGAAAATCTTATGCAGGAAAATGGAAAAGATTTTGTTCCTGGATGCAGGCTCAGGATTCTGATCCTCTTCTTCCGAACATTCCTTTAATTTTACTTTACTTGACCGATATCTTACATAAGGGTCTCTCTTTCTCTTCCATTAAGATACATGCCTCTGCTATTTCTGCTCATTATAATACAGACCCCCCAATCTTTTCCCACCAGCTCATGAGACAGTTTCTCAGAGGAGCTAAGAACTTAAGACCTCCTAGATCTCCTCCCATTCCTGCTTGGGATCTCAGCTATGTTTTGGAAAAACTAACTTTGCCTCCTTTTGAGCCTGCTGCCTCTTCTGACATAAAGTTTTTATCTTGGAAGACAGCTATCCTGTTAGCCCTAACCTCTGCCAGGAGAGTTTCAGAGTTACAAGCTCTTATGGCTGTGGAATCTTATATTATTTTTCATCAAGACAGAGTGTCTTTGAGGACTAATCCTACCTTCATGCCTAAGGTGGTTTCCAAAGTGGCCTTAAATCAAACTATCCACTTGCCAACTTTTTTCCCCACTCCTCAAAATAAAGGGGAAAGGATCTTGCATTCCTTGGATGTACACAGACAACTACGTTTTTACCTGGACAGAACCAAGGACATCAGAAAATCAGAACAATTGTTTGTTTCTTATACTTCAAGTTCCCAAGGTAAAGCCATTTCAAAACAGACCATTTCTAAATAGATTGCTCATGGAATCAGAATTTGTTGTTCACACCATGGAAAGCAAATCCCGGGAGTATACGGACTCATTCCACCCGAGCTGCTGCCACTTCTGCGGCCTTCCTCAGGGGAGTTCCTACCAAAGACATTTTGGAAGCTGCAACTTGGAGTTCAGTGCATACTTTTTCTAAGCACTACAATTTACCCCTCTACTCTAAGTCTAGGGCAGGCTTTGCCTCTACAGTCTTGCAGGGCCTTTTAGCCGCCCCTTCTTCTTTATGACCACCTCCCTTTCTTTCAGCTTTGGGATTCTACCCTACAGTCATGACTGCAACAGTGAAACACTATGAACATAGTACAGTTGTGTACACCTACCATAAATGTAGATGTTCGAGTGTCTTCACTGTTGCAGTCTGGGTTTCTCTCCCTCCTGTCCCCTCTTATTTTTACTTCTGTGTGGTTCCTTTTTTTTCACCATTTTTCTGAGGTGTATTTGCAAAGGATATGGGACCTTACTCATTTTGGGACTCCTGACATCTGGGGCAAGAAAAACTGGAGAACATGGAGTCGGCTGTCAGCTTTGTACTCCTGGCGCTCTGATGTCAGGGAGCGTGGCTGAACAGCCGACGCCAGACCCAGACTTTGAGATTCTGGCCGAGGACTGCCTGCTGGCAAGGGAGAACCCTACAGTCATGACTGCAACAGTGAAGACACTCTAACGTCTACATTTATGGTAGGTGTACACAACTGTACTTTCTTCAAGCACTGACTGGGCCCACCCTTTGAACCTGCAGCTTCGGTAGAGTTAAAATTCTTGTCTTGGAAAACGGCCTTCCTGATTGCAATTACTTCAACCAGAAGGGTATCTGAACTTCAAGCCCTTTGTATGAAACCCCCGTATCTGGTCTTCCATAAGGACAGAGGGTCTCTCAGGACTAAACCCTTCATTCTTGCCTAAGGTAGCCTCCGAATCCAATATCAACCAAACCATTAACTTGCCTGTTTTCTTCCCCAACTTTCAGAACAAAGGGGAATACTGGTTGCACTTATTGGATGCGCACAGACAATTGCGTTTTTACTTGCACTGGACAAATCGGATCAACTCTTCGTGTCTTTTGCCAAGCCATCTTTGGGAAAGCCTATTAGGAAAGTTACCTTAGCGAGATGGGTATCACACTGCATCGTTCATGCTTATTAGCTTCCGGCCGGCTGGAACCTTTGGGGGTTCATGCCGACTCTCCCCGTTCTATGGCTACTTCTGCAGCATTCTGGTCAAAAGTTCCTCTAGATGACATCTGCTCAGTGGCTACTTGGTCCTCTTCTCATACCTTCATTTCTCATAAGTTGGATCTGATATCCAGAGGTAGGGCAGCATTCGGCTCTGGAATATCCTTCCTTGAGGACCGCCCAAGGTTTTTGGTAGCTGGGGCCTCTGTCCCACAGGTTGCTTATCAAATTAAGTTAACTACTTCAGATTAAGAAGTTATGTACTCACCATAACGTTCCATCTGAGTAGGTAACTTCATTTGACAGCAACCGACCCCCCCCCCCCCCCTTCCCCCTAGCCTGTTTCATGGTTTATCCATGACGGAAGGTTTTCCTTTGTCATGCATCAGGTTAGTTGTTTCTCTTTCGAGTGCCTTAGATGGTTTTTTGTTGGGTGCATATTTGGCAAACTCGATCTGAGGACTGGAGGGAGGTAGCAGGGTATTATGGGTAAAGAGGAGGAGCTGAGAGCTCGGATCTTTTAGCTTGGAAAGCTGCCGGCTCAGATCCGAGGTCAGATCCAATACCCACAGGTTGCTGACAAATGAAGTTACCTACTCAAATGGAACGCTATGGTGAGTACATAACTTATTATAGCTCATTAGATGACTTGCTTATCTTTGAACAGTCTTTTTCAAAGTGCCAGGAATCTGTCTCTCTTGGGTGAGAGATACCTTACACAAGCTGGGATTCTAACAGAACATTCAGAAGTGTTTCTTGACTCCTAACAGGATTGTGTTTCTGGGATGTCCATCAGAAACCACAGTTCAAAGAACTTTTCTTCCACAGGATCTGAAGTAGGAGATTCATTTGTCTGCAACCTGGGGGTTATGGATCCGATATCGGATCCGAACCAGCATGGTTAATCCAGCTATGGATCCGAGCTCTTAGCTCCTCCCCTCACCCGTAATGCCCTGCTCTCCCTACATGACCTCAGATCTAGTTTGCCGCGCTGGTAACCAGGTCTTGGATCGTCTGAGCTCTTCAGCTAAGTGATTATTAATATCTAAAAAAAGCTTTAATTTGATTTTTTGGAGTTAGTTTTGAGTGATTGTGTTAGGTTTCCTTTATCTCTTGATAGTTTTGGTTTTAAATTTTACTTCTAAAACTTTTTTTTATACCCTCCCCTCGCTGGTCGGAGTTTTTGTTTGAGTGTGCTGTTTGGGGCCTTGTGTGTGTACTAGTTTAGTACTAGTTCTGTCTTTTTTAACAAATAAAAAAGACTTAGTTATGTCAGAAGCCCCTAAGGCAATATTTTCGAAGTGCTCCGAGTGTGGCCATAAGCTTTCCCCTGCTGATGGCCACACTCGGTGCGTTCGATGCCTTGGGGTTGAACACCTCACTTCTGGATGTTACATTTGTGCAGGGTTCAACCCCAGGGCATTGAAGGAGCGGAGGTCGAAGCTGGTCCTGGCGGGACTTCTACCCCCAGACTCAGCTTCGGCTTCCGCTTCTGTGGTGGGTACTGTGGCTACGGTTCCCTCCTCGCCTGCTCCCCCTCCTCCACCTGGGACTCAACCTCCCGCTGTTGGGTTGGAGGAGAGAGGCAGAAAAAGGATCGGAGAGAAGCACCTGGCGGCGGGCTGAGACCTCCGTTTCGGCCCCGCCAGCTAAGTGGGCTTCTCCTCCGGCCTCCTTGGCTGCTGGCCCCCCCCCTCGGCTCCGGTCTGCTTTTCACCGGGGCCTGAGGAGGAGGAGACCCGATCTCCGTCGAGGCTATCGAGGAGGCACTCGAGGCCTACCTCGGTAGCCTCTTCGAGATCTACATATAGCCTTTCGGCGATCTGGACGGATGATGAGAAGGTTCATCCAGGCCCAGATGCAGATGGGAGTGCTCTGCCCCCTCCTCGGGAGCTCGACCCATTTTTCAAGCCTATAGCTCCTTCTCCGACCCGCTACCGGGTTGAGTGTTGAGCCGGGCAGCCGAGCTGGGGGTGGGTCGGCACTGATAGTACTAGGTACCGGATCCGACCCTGCCCTCGAGTGTTCGGATCCGACCTCTCGGAGCCTGGCTCCGAGCCGGATCCGGGGACTCAGTGTGCCTTCGGCGCCGTCTGAGTCGGAGCGCACTGGTCCTTTGGATCAGAGTGTCTCGGGGCCGGCTCCGATCCACTCTTCGGATCCGAGGGGGAGCCGACTTTCGGATCCGTTGGTCGAGGCTGGCTCCCCCTCGGCTTTTGATGTAGTGGAGAGGGCTCTGTTGAGGGCTTCCGGACCCCCGGCACTTGCTTCTGCTCCGTCCCGCGCTCCATCTGCACTGGGTCAGGCTTCCACCATCCGGCCACTGGGACAGCCCACTTCAGTGCCCCAAGCTGTTCCATTGGAACAAGACACTGCTTGCGAGGGCTCCTCGGACAGCCCCCCCGAGGAAGCCCCTCGCAAGCATACGTGTAAAAGGAGGCACATAGACTCCCCCGAGTCTTTAACTGAAGACACAGACTTGGAGGAAGGGGAAGGCTCCCCAAGATCACCCCCCGAGGATGTCTCCTTTGGAGACATCATGGAAATGCTTCGCATAAGGGGGGGGTGGTCTGCCCCCAAGTCTTCCTCAGACGAGTCCGTGTTCTTGGAGGCATTCGAAGCGGGCCTGTCTACCTCTTGGGTGCCCCTCCTGCCGACCCCTTGGTGGACCTTATTACCACCAGGGCGTGGAAGGAACCGGACACCGTGGAGCCAATCCCCAAAAGGCCAGACCGTATCCTTAGCCCCCCTGCCGACCATGCCCACTGGAGTAAGGGGCCCCCGGTAGATGCCATGTTGACGGCAGCAGCCACCAAGAGGGAACTCGCCCAGGAGAGTCCCTCAGTCCATCCCCAGAGCAAGGAGTCTCGGATGATGGACCGCTTGGGTAAGCGAATGTTTAGTTCAGCGACCTACTCAGTGAGGGTGCTCAACTACCTGGCACATGTTATCAGGATGCAGTGCGATCTTATTAAAGAATACGCTGCATCCCCCCCAGAGTCCATGTCGGAGGAGGCCAAAGTTTTGCACTCCACCCGTATGGCCACTCTTCGGTCCGTGACGAATACCTCTATGCGGTTGCTGTCCCATGCTACTGAGGGAGCCGCTAGAGCTGCAGGAGTAGGCCTAGTCACTAGACGCCAGGCCTGGCTCCGCCATTGTGATTTCACGGAGCCCTTCAAGGCGTCCTTCGCGAACGCCCCCTTTGATGGTTCTGCCCTTTTTGGCAAAACTGTTTGCGACACCTTGACCTAGAGCGAAAAGAACGGGAAGACTCTGTCTGTTGTCGGAATCCACTTCTCTGTGCCCCAGAGGTCCTACTCTAGGAACCAAAAGGGCCAGAAGATGCGGTTCCGGAAGTCGCAGCAATCCCAACCCGCTCCGGACAACCAGTCCTTCCGTGGCAGAGGAGGACAGGGAGGACGCCGCCCCAGGGGCAGAGGGGCTCCCAGGAACTTCGGGTCCAGAGAACCTTTCTCTGAACGGCCCGCAGCAGCCCTGAGGGTTGCCCGACTGCTCCACTCTGGAGGCAGTCGGGGGCGTTGAGCACCTAGCGGCATGGGAGTCCATAACATCAGACCGCTGGGTCCTCCGCATTATATCCAGAGGATACAAGATCCCCTTTCATCATATTCCAAAATTAAAATCCCTCCCCGACGTTCCACCCGGTCAGTGGGAGGCCGCTTCAGCAGAAATTGGCCATCTGCTGGGGAAAAGAGCCATCCAGCCCGTCCCCCCAGATCGGATCAGGGTTCTACTCCAGGTTCTTTTTAGTGCCAAAAAAGACGGGGGGACCTAAGACCAATTTTAGACCTGTCCCTGTTAAACCTGGCAAGGAGAAGTTCCAGATGGTCACCTTGCAATTCATCCTCCCCCCTTCTGGGAGAGAATCACTGGATGTGCTCTATAGACCTCAAGGATGTGTACTACCACATACTAATGGACAGACGTTCCAGGAGGTTTCTTCGCTTCTGGCTGGGAGCCAGTCACTACCAGTTCAGGGTCCTTCCCTTTGGTCTCACCACAGCCCCCAGGGTGTTCACCAAAGTATTAGCAGTGGTTGTTGCCCACCTGAGGCTTCAGGGGGTGCAGGTCTTCCCGTACCTGGACGACTGGCTTCTTACCGCCCCAACAAGGCATCTACTATCATTGGCGCGAGACTCCTTTCTTCATCTAGCTCCCCGCCTGGGCATCACGATAAACGTAGCAAAATCCAACCTGGCTCCTACTCAGTTGATAAATTTTATAGGTGCCAGGTTAGACACGAGGGAGTTAAGAGCCTTCCTCACAGCTAGACACGAGGGAGTTAAGAGCCTTCCTCACAGCCGACAGAGTTCAGAATCTGCGACTCCAGGTGCGGGCCATCCTCCACTCCAGCTCAGTTCCGGCGGAATTGGTCCTGAGGGCTCTAGGGTCCATGGCGGCAGCGATATCTCTTCCACTCACCAGGTTCAACATGCGGGTCCTTCAGTGGACACTTCAAGTTCAGTGGTCTTACCTTGCTCTACCTCTGCATCATCCCATTGCGATCAGCAAGGCTTGCAAGCAGTCCCTCTTGTGGTGGCTCCACTCACAGGATCTCCACGGAGGCCGCCCCTTTTGTGCTTCTCCCCCTCTCGCCACAGTGACCACGGACGCCTCCCGCCTCGGGTGGGGGGCATTTTGCAGGCCGGACGGTCCAAGGCACGTGGAACGACTCTGAGACCTCCCTGCATATCAGTGTTCTAGAGATGAGAGCAGTGCTCTTGGCGTTGCGAGCACTTCAGGCCTTTCTTCCCCTGGGAACAATTGCGATTCAGTCAGACAACATGTCGGTGGTCTGGTACATCAACAAACAGGGGGGAACCAGGTCTTATCCCTTATGTCGAGAAGCCATGAGAGTGTGGGAATGGGCGATCTCCACCAACCACTTTCTCATCGCAACACATATTCCGGGTCGGTCCAACATCCTTGCGGACAAGCTCAGTCGCACCATTCTCTCCCCACGAGTGGTCTCTCAATGCTCAAGTAGCGAATTATCTTCGCGGTGGGGAACTCCTTGTTGTGATCTCTTTGCGTCTCCCTTAAACACCAAGTGCGACAGTTTTTTCGCTCTAATCCCTCCTCCAGGGGATTCCCGAGAGGCAGCTCTGGTGCATGCTTGGCCTCCGGTCTTCTTCGCTTACCCCCCTTTGCCTCTGATGCTCCAAGTTATTCAGAAAGCCTCTCGGTTGGGGTACAGAATGATCCTCATTGCCCCATTCTGGCCTCGACAGATCTGGTTCCCTTACCTAAGGTCTCACTCGGTGAATCCACCTTGGATTCTAGATCCCATTCGGATCTGATATCGCACCCATCGAACCTACCAACTCCGAATCTGGACAACCTGAAGCTGACTGCTTGGCTGCTCCAGTTCCACTCCTAATTAGGACTCCCGGTATCTCGTCCCCCATTAAGGCCATCCTGGTAGCGGCTCATAAACTATCTACCAGGAAAGTTTACCGCAGTAAATGGAAACAATTCTCCATTTGGGCGGAGCGGCAAGGTCTAGATCCCTTCACGGTTCCCCTTCCTCTGGTGCTAGACTTCCTAACCACTCTTTTTAATGATGGTGCCAGTAGTTCCACGGTCAAAGTGCAGCTTGTGGCCATTTCTCAAGACTCCGGACCACTTATGTCTGCCAGATTGTGTAAAATCTTTCTAAAAGGCACCTTTCTTCTTAGACCCCCTATCAAGCAAGCAGTTCCTCCATGGGATCTTTCTTTGGTTCTTCAGGCCTTGACCGCTCCCCCCTTCGAGCCTGCGCCACTGTAGATCTTAAATTTTTATCCCTCAAGACTGCTTTTTTAGTAGCCATTACTTCGGCCAAAAGAGTTTCGGAACTTCAAGCCTTATCCATGAAACCTCCTTACTTGGTCTTCCATCCGGACCGCGTATACCTCAGGACCAATCCCTCCTTTCTTCCTAAGGTAGCTTCAGAAGCAAACATTAATCAGTCCATTAACCTCCCTGTTTTCTTTCCTAAATATCAGAACAAGGGTGAATACAAGCTGCATTCCTTGGATGTTCACAGGCAGCTTAGTTTTTATCTTAACAGGACAGCTGGTCATAGGCAATCCGATCAGTTGTTCATTTCCTTTACCAAATTTAATCTGGGTAAGCCAATTTCCAAAGTCTCCTTGTCACGCTGGATTTCAATGTATTCTTTTAGCTTATCAAGCTTCTGGGAGGCCCAAGCACGAGGGAGTCCATGCCCATTCGACCCGGTCAGTTTCTACCTCAGCGGCCTTTAAGGCTAGGATTCCTCTGGATGACATTTGTTCAGCAGCCACTTGGGCTTCATCTCATACCTTTATTTCTCATTACAAGCTGGATATCACATCTAAAGGTAGAGCATCCTTTGGCTCCGCGGTGCTCCGGAATATCCTTCCATGACGGCCGCCCAAGATTCAGGTAGCTGGGGACTCTGTCCCACAGGTTGCAGACAAATGAATCTCCTACTTCAGATTTAGAAGTTCTGTACTTACCATAACGTTCCATCTGAGTAGGTGGATTCATTTGTCTGCAACCATCCCGCCCTCCTATCCCCCTGGCCTTGTCAGTTTCCTGCATATTATGTGTTACCCTTTCCAGGGTATTTTGATTCAGGGCAAACTCGATCTGAGGTCATGTTGGGAGAGCAGGGCATTATGGGTGAGGGGAGGAGCTAAGAGCTCGGATCCATAGCTGGATTAACCATGCCGGTTTGGATCCGGTATCGGATCCATAACCCACAGGTTGCAGACAAATGAATCCACCTACTCAGATGGAATGTTATGGTAAGTACATAACTTCTAATTCTGTATCTACATCCATTTCTAGGGTTTTCTCCACAGACTTTTTACCCAAAATCCAGATCACACTGAATCATGGCATCTAGGATTCTCATGATACCCCTGGCAAGACACCTTTTTTTAATTTCTTCTAGTCTTTTGGGTTTCTAATATCATGACGGAAATGAACCCCTTCCTAAGTCAAGTATGATTAAAGTTCATGAAATTAGTATTGTTTCAATTTTTGTCAGTCAGAAGTGCTCTTCTCAGCACGCGTAATGTGCCCAGTAATGACTCCTCCTGCAATTCATACAGTTTTACATGTATTGGAACTGTCTGGGTATCTTTCTTCCACATTGCTCTCGTTTCTGCCTGCAAATCCTGATATTTTATGACTCTGTCTCTCTCTGTACGCAAGACACTGTAGTCACTAGGTGTGGCAGTTTTAATGATCAGTGCTACTGTTTACTTTTCATGGACCACTACATCCATTTTTCTAGCATCTATCTTTTGAAATGTTGTTAATGGGTGATACCATGACCATAGACTTCATTTTCTATGATGCTTTGCGGCTCATGTTTCCAGTGTTTTTCAGCCACTTCAGTACTTTGTTTGCGCAATCCCCAGTGCAAATGTCTTGCGACATTATTATGCCTTTCAGTGTACAGTCCTTCTCCCATTAGTATGTCACAAACTGCAATGGGGTGTGCAACAGTTTCCAATTTTGTTTTACAAACCTGCATTTCTGTTTCTCCCACATGTTCAGTGGACTTTGTAAACCAACGTGTACGTAGTCTGTTATCTTGGGCCGCCAATATTAAACTTTCATCTCTTGGTTTGAATTAGTCTGTCCTTAACCATTCATGCGTTCGATCCCAATCAACATTAGGTTCTTTCAGAAGTTTTCTATACTTGCAACTATATTTATGCATTTTCCACATTTCTTGCCTTTTTATCTAGTCCTTCACCTTCTATTTTGTTTTTGGCACATTCAGTTGCTGCCTGTTTTTTATCTACTTCTGGTTTGATTTCCATTCCGGCTTGATGCTGATATGTTTCTGCTAGATAAAGCAGAGAAGTCATGTTATATTTATTCTCCTCATGTTTCAAAACTTTCACTATGTTTGGGTCTTGTGAGGTCAGCAGATGTGTGCAGTCCCACAGTTGTAGATCTGTACATGTAATCAGTTTCAAGGAGGCCCATCCCCCCTTCAGAATGGGGAATATATAATCTTGCTATGCATCATACCTCTCAACCTCTTAGAGCAAAAAACCTGGACAAAGCCTAAATTGATGGGGGATAAACAGGGGCAGATTTTAAATGTTGCTCTTAAAAACTTAGTTGAATAATAGGTTTTGCATTGGCATGAATTGTCTGACTGATGTGGAGTCTTAAACTCAAATGTTTGTCTATTTAATTACTTCAATCCTCGGCTGTTTGCCAGAAAGGAACAGATTTAAGTCTTCTAAAGTATTCCTTACTAAGTTTTATTCACATTTGTTCATGATTTATTGTTGACCTTTTATCATTTGTCAAATATTTATACAATCCCTCTTGCTGAAGTTCTTTTATATCACATTATTGTACCAGATTGATGTTTTCTTGGTGCTGCAGTTTTCCTGCTTTAAAGGTTGCTTTTGCACATTTATCAAGACCAAATGGCATTCTTGTATCATGTGAAATTTTTTTGACAAATTGCAGTTGTGCTTTCAGTTCCTCATCTGATGAGCTGTACAGTTTTAAATCATCAACAGAAAAGATAAGTCTTTACACTTTGTTGTTTTCTAGGAGCCAAATTATAGCCATGGCCTAAGCTGTTAAGCAGACAACTTAGTTGGTTTAAGGGCAAGACGGAATAGCAGTGGTGACAGAATTACCCTGGAATATCTCCCTTTGAATTGTTATACCTGAGATAATGTGTCCTTTATTGTACTTAATTGCAAAGTGATCTGCCACTGTTTCATGGTCGCTGTAATGTAGTTAAGTGTACGGTGTTCTCTTGTACATTAAGCACTCTCTTATTCATGAATGTGGAACACTAGCAATGCTTTTTTGTGGTCAGTCCATGCTATACTTGGGTTCTTCCCCATTTTACAGTTCTCCACTATGATTTTTTTTTTTTTTTTTTTTTAACAACAAATGATCCTTTGTTCCTTACAATTATTTTTATTGCTCTTTCAATTATGGCAATAGAAGAAGTTTTCTTCTAAATGACTATAAACTGTCGGCACCAGTTCCAGTGTATAGTTTATATGTCATTGGAAGGCAAGTTGTTGGCCTATAATTTTTAGGGTAGCTTGTAGTTTCACTCTCTTAAGTAGGAGCATTGCTTTTCCTGTTAGCCAGGTTGGTGTGTGTTTGGGGTGTGCATATAAATAATTCTTACTCATGGCTAAA
This sequence comes from Protopterus annectens, assembly GCF_019279795.1. NCBI lineage: Eukaryota > Metazoa > Chordata > Ceratodontiformes > Protopteridae > Protopterus > Protopterus annectens. The sequence goes on along the minus strand of NC_056741.1, from coordinate 1,985,215,315 downwards.
TCCTTGTGCAAATATGTTAATACTTTTAACCAGAAGTTAGGTACTGCATCTGGACTTGGGGTTTTCCATTTAGAGGCGTTTCTTAACTTTGTTTCAATCTCTCTGCCTGTTATTTCATCCCATTTCATATCCTGTACCTTTAAACTTGTTAGTCTTTCTTTTACTCCTTCTATCCATTTAGCATCTTTGTTTTGTTCCACAGGTTCATCATAAATGCCTCTCCAAAATATTTGTGTTTCTTCTTTTTTTTGGTGGTCATTCAATTCCTTTTACCTTGTTTCCCAATTCTCTATAAAACTTTTTTGAGTCTTCAATAAGTTGCTTATTTTGTTCTTTTCCTCTATATTTATCTGTGTATCTTCTAAGTTTTTCTGCCTGTGCTGAGATTTTTAGTTTATTTGCAATAGTATGATAGATCCTGATCTGTTCTAATACTGTACATTGCTTTTATCAAGTCTATCCTAAGTATTTTTGTTGCTCTGTTCCCTCTTCTTGTCTTAATTGTTTTATAGTTTTCTCTGTTCGATACTTCCATTATGGTTTTCTCCCCTTCTTTTCCCACACTACCTTGTGTTCTTGTGGTAGAACTTTATCAGTTTTTAATTTGGCTGCACAATAATATATCCTGTTTACTTCTGTTATATCGCATGGATCTCTATGGATGGTCCTAATTACTGTATTCATTTGCTTTATCAAACTTCTGACTTTTTGGGTTTTATTGACCACCTGCAGTCAATTTTTTTTATTGATCTTAATATGTCTGTCGCTATTAAATCAAGCAACTATTCTTTTAGCACATTTAAAACTGAGGGCACATTTTTTTATTCTCCATTTCCTGTGGGTATTCTATAGAAAGTTCTGTAGCTTTTCATCCTGTGCCATCTGTTGCGCTGTCATATGGGAACTCACTGGCCTATCACTCCCCAGCATTGACTGTGTCAATGTTTCCACAGTTTCCTGTTCCTTACGATTGTGTCCAGCTTCAAGTGAATGTTTATGCTGGTTTCCTGTGGAAGGCTGCAAAATATCTTCACATGGCACCTGACCAGTTGGTTCCTGTTCATGCCCATTGCTCTATCCTGTTGTGGTGCTTTCTAAATTAGATTTTCTACACTGAATCCTTCATTTCGTAGGTACTCTATAACCTCCGTTTCTGTAACTTCTCCATTACTAATCTCCTTTTCTACACTTCCTCTGTCTTCTTATTTTTTGTATTGCAAAGTTTTCCATGTCTGGATTCCTTTCCCTGTATTTCTCTTCAAATATCTTTGGTGCTGCTCTTTTTGTATTTATCAGTTTTGCTTTCTCCTTTGCGTAGATATTACACCATATTAAATCTTTCTTTCCCATGTCCATAGTTCTTCAGATGTCTCCTGATCTTCCTGTTTCTCATTACTTTGGGGACTTGTTCCATCATGCTATGATGTAACCTGTGTTACTTTCTACACCAAATTCTTCACAGGCAATCCATGCCTTCAGCTTCTACTTTACTAATCTTTTCTGCATTCCCTGTTTGTAATATTTTTTTTTTTGCTGTGAAATTTATTTTTTTTTATCTGGATTCCTTATCCCCCCCCCCCTCTATGACCCAGGAAACCCATACCATGTATTTACATTTATTAAAAACACTAACCATCCAACCCCGTACCATGTTCATGGGTGACTTTAATTACCCCACTATTAACTGGGAATCCTATACGACACCAAACATACATGCATAGAGATTCCTGGATTTTGTAAACACAAGCTCCCTGAACTGGATAGTGAAAGCACCAACCAGAGGTGCATCCACATTGGATCTGGCCCTCACTAATATGGAGATTGCTGCACACCCCCTATTGTGTAATGCCTTCCCTGGTAAGGACAGACACAAAATGGTCTCCTTTGAAGTAAAAAAAATAAAACCTGGACCCCCCCCCCCCCCAACTAAACTGGGTATATTCAGGAACTGTTGTAAGACTTACCTCTTGCTATTAAGTGAGAACCTGACATAATTTCAAGCTTCCATATACCCTGAGAACACTTCTGCCTATGCAGAACTGTTCACAGCAACCATGTACAAGCATGTTAATAGCTGCATAGAGGCAGCTGTACCCACCAGGAAAAAGTACAGAACTAACTCAAAAAAACAAATCATCCTAGTGGAATCACAAAATCACTCGGATGTATAACAGGAGGAAGAAAATCATGGCAAAATTTAGAAGGTGCAGCACCCAGCAAGAGAAAAACATCTCCTCAAACTAAACAAACAACTCTGAGGACAAATGAAGTCTACCAAAGCCAAATTTGAGGTAAGTTTGGCCTCCTAGGCCAAGGACAACCACAAAACATTCTTTAGCTATGTCCGCAACCTCAAAGGCAGTATACAGTTGTGTGCAGAGCACATTGTAAGTGGAGTCACCTATGCTGAGCCAGAATATATAGCAAACCTCCTGGCTGATAAATTCAGCTCTAACTTTACTCCTCTCTCCACCTGAACCTTCACTCAGGAAATGTCATCAAATATAACTCCCCCTACTATCACTAGGGAATATAGGTCCTTAATGCTCTCTGTAAGACCAAGAATACTGCATCAGTGGACCCCAGACAGTATCCCAGGATGCCTCCTAAATAGTGTGAAACATGACCTTTGAGGGCCTCTGGAATTACTATTTAACTGTAGCTTCCAAACAGGCGTCGTGCCTTATGAATGGAGAAAGGCAACAGTCATCCCTCTGCACAAAGGTGGGCCATCTACAGGCCCATAAGTCTCACTAGTCTTGTATGTAAAGTCATGGCAAGAATTGTCATGGAGATGATAGGTAGAAATATAGTAAACTTCCAGACACTGGACCCAACCCAGTTTGATGTCAGGGGCAGATCATGCCTACTCAATCTGGTGGACTTTGAGAAGGTCACCAAAGCAGTGGATGAGGGGGAAATCGTTCACACTGCCTACCTTGACCTAGCCAGGGCATTTGATACAATAGCCCACTCTGGCATTGTTGAGAAACGGAGTTAGGTACAAACCCATGTCACCCAGTGGATCACCAACTGGCTCACAGGACCCAGGACGTTAGAATTGTCGAGTCCACCTCTACAAAGAGGTCAGTCACAAGTGGAGTCCTTCTGGGATCATTCCTTGGACTGCTCCTTTTTGGCATTTATTTCTCAGACGTCAAGGCCAATGTCGCTGGTCTCTGGCTGACTAAATTTGCAAATTTCGAATTAGGAGCTGTCATTGAATCTCATACTGACACAAATGTTCTCCAAGAGAGGCTGACACAGACAGACAACTGGTGTCAGAGCCATGGACTAAAACTAAATGCCAAGAAATGCTTAATAGTATCTTTTGGGAAGTCGTCCATTCCTGGTAACTATCATATTGACAACATACCCCTTAGAGTTGCCCCAGTAGTAGGGGACTTGGGGACACACACAGATAGTAATCGAGCCTTTGATCATCATGTGTCTTCAGTGGTGAGGAAATCTTTCTATGTTCAACTTATAAAACAAAGTTATGGCATCTTAAGTCCAAGGAAGTCATTGTTCCACTGTATTTGGCATTTATCAGACCTGTCATTGAGTACAATGCCCCCTTTGGTATGTACCTAAGCAGACATATCCAACAACTGAAATGTCCACAGAGGTTCCTCACTAAAAGAATACAGGGCGTAAGTAATATGTCCTATGCAGACCGCCTCCAGGCCCTATCCATGTATTCGGTCTCCTGCAGGCTTTTGAGGGAAGATCTATGCCTGGCATACAGGGCGTTGTCAGACCCCACTCTGATGAACCTCCCGCACATCCACAAAACAAACAGTACCAGAATTACCAGAATTACCCATTCTAAAGACTTAAATCTTGCCTGTGATATAAGTAGGACCTGCTGGACAGATAGGTATGCATCCCAGAGACTACCCCATCTATGGAACAGCTCCCCATCCATATGAAGCAGAGTTCCTCCTTAACCCAATTCAACTTGGACAATTGGATGGGAAACAGGATATTCATCTCTGGTTTGGTACCTATGTCTCTAATGCAAGCAGGTAACCTGTAAATGTCTCGTCTCCCAGGCCCATGCTTACACTTATCAAGGGTATCAGAACTTGGCAGAGATTCAGGATGCATGGCTAGGCTTAAAAAGGCCCTTGTGGTAGTTAGCCTAGTAAATACCTATGAACCTATAATTAAGAGTTTATTGAAAGCTTTAACCAACATGAAGTGACATGCACTTCTAATCTGAGTGAACGTATAAGTTCAAACAGATTAACCTTCATGACAAACAAAAAGTGATTAACGACAATAACATGTCTGAGTTCCAGTATGAGTTAATAGGAGATCTAAAATTAATTTATGTATCCACTTTTGTTAGAATTGAATGAGTAGATGAAATTTGTAATACATAAAGGAAATAATTTGAAACTGATGTAATAGAAACAGCTTATTCAAAACAATTGTTAATGGGAGCAAATACAATTTTAAGTAAGTGTATAGAACTAAGGAAGATTTCATATAATAAAAACATTAATGGTAAGTTATGAAATATTCAAAGTAGAAAGAAGGTCTAGGTGTAATGATTGATGAAACCTATTTAATGATAAATACTATAACCAAATAAAATAGTCATAGTTTAGTAATAAATAAATAGAAGCATAAATAAACATAAATGTTCCAGATCTACTTTGTCAATACCTTAACTATTTCAAATTAAAGAATATACTAGCCATTAACAAAGTTAGTATAAATAAGTTCATTTACTAGAGTTGAAATTAAGTATCTAACGATGACTAAGAAAATCCCTTCTGTCTTTTGAGTCCACTATACTATAAAAAGACTATAGTTTTGAACATATTATGGGAGTTAAACTTGTAAACTTTTAATATTTAAATAATATAGCATATAATCAAATTACACACAGAAGACTCAATGAAGCATGCCAGATATAGAAGCATCACATTTACTAAAATACAAATATTTATCCAATTTCATTTCTGGCATGTTTAGATTATACAATTGCTTGGTGGATAAGCATAACAGAGCAAAGTACACTAGATGTAAACCATTATTTCCACTGCGAAAGAGTTTCATTTTTAACTATCAATAGGACATTTGAAGAGCTGTTATAAATCAGCAGCCACATATTTCCTCAATATCAGTATTCATTAATGCAAGGATAATAAAGTTAGTAATATACTAGTTCACTAAGTTATGAATAATATTACTTTCTTTTTGGGTCGTAATTAACAGCATAGTCAGTATTCTTAAAACCCATTTCAAATTTGCTAAACACAACCCATAGAGAAATCTGGATCAGAAATTTAAACAGCTTGTATTGTATGTTTGCAGATTAAAACTAAGAATCAATACTTGCAAGTTCATTTCTGCCTATGATGCATTTAATCTTGTCTATAGTTTTTTAAATAAATAAAAAGCAAAATACTAATTTACCTATTAATCATCTGCTATAGTTAATTTAGACCAACTCCCGTCACTTCCTACACTAAATGCATTGTTGTTTCATAGGATGTCTATTGTAAGAAACTGTGATCGCTACTGGTGATGTGAATACCACACACACTTCTTTTCTACTACATTAAGATACTGGATAAAACCTCAGCCAACATTAAATACTCCCCAGCCTCACTTACTTACAAATTAGGCAGATAGTACTGGCTACAGAGAACCTAAACTGAGGACATAAAATCTATATAGAGACGTTACTGAGGTGCATAATTGATGTAAATTGAGAACAAACATCTGTTGTGAAAACAGCTGCATGCAGGGTGCTAGAAACTAGCAGCATTACAATAACTTAGTAGGAATTAGCAGCTTTAAATATAGCCAAAAAAAATTGAGTGCAAATTTAAAAATCGGAGACATTTCATCTATTAACCTGACAGGATGGGGGGCTGAGTTAACATACATGTTCTGAATGATACCAGTTTATAGCTTTCAAATATAGAAAGACATTCATCTTAAGCCACTACTATTATGACAAGTTAAGAGGCTCAACTAAAATCCAAAACAAAATCTGCGTTAGTTGAGAGATATAGGTAGGAGCAGATCAACTATTTCGAATGGACATCCACACAAGAGAACCGCACAACTATAAAGTAATAAAACGCCAGAACAGCGACCAGTTACCCTATTTTTTGCACTCATGCACACCAATTTGAGCAGATTTCTAGCTCTAAAGCTTCTACATCCAAGACAAGGGACATTGGCTGTTTAAACGGAAGAAGCTGTAGGATCGAGTACCCCAAGTACCACTAACAGCCTACCTGTAATCACCACACACATCTGCATTCACTCATAGCAAGCCACTACACAACACATAATGTATATCTGCCATCCCGCCACTGCAGGAGATCTGGGAAATTGACAAAACTGAGGGACACAGACCCCGAATCGTACACCCTCCCTGACTATTGTTCTCAAAAAATTACTAAAAGGGGAAATTTACTAACTTACTCTCGCTGCACGCTCCTCAACTGTCCACATTCCCACAGAAACCAGACAAACTCTGCAGCACGCCAATGTCTCTTCCCCCCTCAAAACAACCGCCATGCGATCACCACACTCATTCACTAGTTTATTGGATCTGTTGCCAGGCAATGGAAAAACACCCAAAATAAGTGTCAGCAATGTAATAAACCACATAGTAACAGATCCACAACTACATCGAGAGTTCTCCCATGGCCCAACAAGGAACAAACCTGTTCACATATTTCACCATCCCAGGCAATCGCGAAACACAACAATGCAGTAAACTAACCTGTCAAATCCCATAACGGGCACTGTTCACCATGAATCTTCAAGGAGCCTCCAGCCCTCCCCACAGCATCGTTCGCGCAGTTAACAGAAATAACTCTAAAAACATACATTGCACAACATAGTCTATCGTCATCAGCAAATATACAGAATCTTCATTATTGTGTCTCTTAAGTTTACAAACTAGCCTGGTCAAACATACATCCTTAAACTAAACAGTGCACGACTCAACAGTAAAGCGACGGTGTAAATCCATACAGTGCACTCACTGATGTATAACACAAACTGATCTAGACAGGCACCTTCCTAAAAACTGAAACCTTTTCTAACCATAGAAGACATTAATATTTAGTAAATAATATGAAAGAAAAAATATCTCAACTAATCAGACTATTTAATCAATCAGAATAGACAAGTGAAGTCAGAGAATGTGAGATGGAAGCTCTCGTCAGTAACAACTATAAAGCTGTATATACTTATGCGGCATAAATGTGTGGGATAGATAGTACATGAGTTATTTTGATAATAGGTGAGGTTAATTTAGTTTAGTCTACCTTTAACTGTGTGTAAAAACATTTAATTCTTCATATTGCTATATTTTAGGATGAGAGCTTCCATGTTAATTATGTAGATTCTATTTTAGAGAAGAGACAACATTTGTTAGCTTGAGAATATTTTAAACGAGTGACAGTAAACATAAATGGAATATTAGAATGCTAAAATTGAGTAGAGTAGTAACTAAAGTCTAAATTATAAAATATTGTAATGTATTTAAAAATCAAAAAACATTTCTAATTGAGAATTGTATAAAGTATAAATGCATACAGCATACGTTTAAATGCTGCTAATAGGTTAATAGGTTCATACTAGGCTATCTGCCCTAGGGCATTTATAAGCCTAGCCAGAGTTGTGTGGCTTTCACCACCCCTTAGGTTGAAGAATACTATACCCATTAGTTTGCCGTGCCTCTGTCCAGCAGTGATACAGAGATGATCCCCGGGGTAAACCTACGATCTCCCATCCACTGGTCAAGATTCCTCTTGAACAGAGCCAGCGAGGTGCTCTGTCTCACATGGACCGGGATTCTGTTCCACAGCATAGGGAGTCTCTGGGTGATGAATCTGTCCCTCCAGCACGTCCTATTTATATCCGTGTTGAGGTTTAGGTCTCTTGCTCTTGTGGCTCTGGTGGATTTGGATTTTTGAGGTGGAGCATGTCCATTAATTCCGGGTTGGACATGGCCTTGTATGTCAGGCACAGGTCACCTCTGAGCAGACGGTATGCGACTGAATAGAGCTGGAGTTTCTTCAGTCGGGCAGCATATGGCATATTTTGAGCCCCTTTATCCTTTTGGTGAGGAACTTTTGGGGTCTTTCCAATTGCTGCAGGTGTCTGGTAAGATACATTCGAATGGGGCATTGTACTCAATCATTGGTCTGATAAGTGAAGAGTACAGGGAACAATGACCTCCCTTGATCTGGATGTGAATCCTTTCATAATCAGGTGGGCAATGTAGAAGGTCCTCCTAACCACTTTGGCAATGTGAGTGTCAAAAGAAAGGTTACTGTCAACTTGGGTCCCCAGGTCCCTGATAACCTCTTCTGTGCTTAATGGATTGCCACCTATGTGGTAACTTGGGGTTACCTTGTTTTTACCAAAGGGTATGACTATACATTTTTTGGCGTTTAGCTTAAGGCCATGGCTCTGGCACCAGTTATCCGTTTCTGAGACCTCTCTGAAGGATATCTGTGTCTGATGGATTTTCAACTATGGTGCCCAGTTTGCAGTCATCTGCAAACTTTGTCAGCCACAATCCTCCTATGTTTGCCTGCACTTCTGAAAAGTAGATGCCGAACAAGAGGGGGCCCAGGACTGAGCCCTGTGGGACACCGCCAGACCGGCTTGGAGTCTGACATGGCACCAGCAACTCTAACCCTGTGGGTTCTGTCCTTGAGCCAGTTTGCAATCCTGCACCAGTTATCCGTTTCTATGAGACCTCTCTGAAGGATATCTGTGTCTGATGGATTTTCAACTACTGCGCCCAGTTTGCAGTCATCTGCAATGAAGCAAAAATCAAGGGTGTCACTTGAACAAGCTATTATTATTATATAAGTTCTTAGTAAGTAGCTATATTAAGGACCATTATACAACAACCCCCCATTAATCCAAAACGTGCACTCCGATTGGTCAGTGTGCACATTGTAAATCAGAGTTATAGTAATGGAAAAAGGTCCGGTCACCCGGACTTTTTCCATTAGTATAACTTTTTTTTTTTTTTTTTTTACAGCAACGGAGAACGCAAGATCTCAGTTGCTTTTTATAACCTCTCTTGCTATGTTAAACCCATTTTAAAGCTGTCTCGCTATGTTAAACCCATTGAACATAGCAAGACACTTTAAAAAGTAACCGAGATCTTGCTTTCTCCGTTGCTTTTTTTTTTAAAACTGTCTCGCTATGTTAAATGGGTTTAACATAGCGAGACAGCTTTCAAAAAAAGCAACAGAGATTCTCTTACTTTTTTAAAGCTGTTTCGCTATGTTAAACTCGTTTAACATAGTGAGACAGTTGTAAAAAGCAACGGAGATCTTGGTTTCTCTGTTGCTTTTGCCCACAGCTCTGATGTACTGCGCAAGTATACTCATGCGCAGTAAATCAGAACTGCCGCAGAATACCAGACAGCTGCGGAAGGGCAGCAAGGAGGCATTATGCAATGCCATTATTTAAGAAAAGTAATTTTTTTCTTAAATAATGCCATTGTATAATAGCAATAACCCACTTCTGGGTGTGGGTAATGCTGAACTTACCCACGGTTGTCTGTTTGGCCACTCGGGCTTCGCCCTCGTGACCAAACCACACCAGCCGTGGGTAAATCCAGCATTACCCACAACTGTGGGTTATTGCTATATTAGAGAAGTCTAAACACATGAAATATAAGATTTAATCTTAGTAAGGTTCAATCAGAAAAATTCTTATAGGTGTATGTTAAGTAAAAATACATACTTTTTTGAATGATTAGAAGTAAAATCGAGCCGTAGTTGATGCTTTGAGAGAAGTGACTCCAGAGTTTCTAGAATCAGATTTCAGTTTCTTCTTTCTCATATCAGTCCAGTTATTTTTCTCAGAGGTTCTTTTTAAAGTGGTGGAAGATGACCAATCCATGTCTTCTGGAATTGCAGTTATGTTGTTTTTGATGAAAGTTATAGCTTCGACATTGTTGAATGTTCTTATGTCATTTGAATAAAGGATTCTGAATCTTGCAGGGAAAGCAAGTTGTGCCTTTATTTTATTTTGTTTCAAAAATCTCACAAAAGGCCAGGTTTTTTCTTTAGTTCCAAGACTCTTGAAGAATAGTCATTGTCAAATCTAATTTGATTCTTATATGTCAATGGATGACCTCTCCAGGCAGATTTGAGAAAAAGTTATTTGTCTAAATAAGACAAGAATTTCACAATAATAGATCTAGGAGGCATATTGGAAGAAGGAATAGGTTTCCCTGTAGCTCTGTGTGCTCTTTCTATACCATTTGATAGACCTTCCTTTAGGTCTAATATGTCTGGAAGCCAAGAGTTAAGAAATAAAATAATGTCCTCACCTTCTGTTTTTTCTGGAAGACCAAAAATTCTAATGTCATTTCTCCTTTCTATGTCCTCTAAATCATCTATTTTACTGATTTAGCCAGGTATTCTGCTGTTAAAGAGATTCACAGTGAGTTTCATCTTTAAGTCTCTCATCTATGTCAGTTAGAGAAGTTTCCATATCCAGTATTTTTGATTGTTGTTGCTGCAAGATTTCATTAAGGACATCAGTCTGTTTCTGACAGTTGACTTTTAGATTTTCAAGGTTGTCTGTAAATCTGTCCATTTTGACAGATAGTTCAAGTAGTTTGGCTGACATCAGTTGAATTTCCTTTTTCAATGAAGTTTCAGTGTGTGAAGACTTAGAGTTGCTCATTTCTGTATTGAAGAAGTTATCTCAAGTTTATTTGACATGAAAATTTAGATAAAAATGCATAAAATTTTGTATTCTTATAGAATTTAGGTTCCTTAAGAATTTACTACTTTTGAAAAATAAAAATGAATCTTTTCCTGAATTCTGGTATTAGATTGTGGAGCTCATAAAAGTTGATGTTACCAGTTAGCCATCTAGGCTCCGCCCCTTCGGTTCAGAATGTTTTGAGTGGTTCAGGAGGCTTACAGTTGGCACTGGGAAATGATCCTACTTTTTCTGGGTGTTCCTTTGCATTCGTCAAACTAGGCAGACTTTTTTTCCCCCTGATTTTACAGAATATGCTTGTTTGGGGATCCTAGAACCTGTTCTCCACAATCAGTTGTGGAAAGGACTTAAGGAAAGTTTCTAGTCCTAAAATAGGATTTGTCCTGGAGGCCAGTTATGGGCCTGTCCTTTAAATGGCTAGCTTTGCACGATTTGTGTCATCTGTATCTCTCTCCTGACTTGTTTTTGGTAACCGTAGACCTAAAAGATGCTTATTGTATTCTGCATGTCTGGGTCACCTTATCAGTTCTCTACCTTGTCCTCTGGATTATCCACAGTTCCAAGGGTATTTAGAAAGTGTCAAGGTCCTGTGAATAGCCCATTATAGACTGCATGGCATTTCACATTTTTACTTATCTGGATTACGTGATCTTTGCAGATTCTTTTCCCAAGTGTCAGGAGTCCATTGCATGGATTTCATCTCCTCGCTTTGGTGTTTCAGATTAACAGTCAGAAATCCTCCTTGCTTCTTTCCCACACTGTAGTAATTTATAGGAAGCTTTCTGAATTCTAGTCTGTAGAAAGCATTCCTAAATCCATGAGACAGTGGATTTGTCTGAAATTGTTTCCGAGCTTCTGCAACCAGTCTCACTTTGTCCATGGAATAGCTCAGGGTCAAAGTGCTCATAGCATCTATGATTCTCATGATCCCTCGTCCCAAGTTGCACCTGAGAAAAGCTCAGTAGTTTCAGAAAACCACGTGAACCCAACATTTTCACCCCCTGGATTTTCAAATTCCAGTTTTGGGTTTTGTGAATATAGAACTCTTGTGGTAGAAGGTTTTGGACTTTTTCAAATTCAGACATTCCCTTCTCTTTTCCAACCCTTGCTCAGTCTGTAACAGATGCACCGGATTTTACATGAGATGCTGCATCAGTGAGGGTAAAAGTGCAACATCTTTGGAACACTATACACTTGCCAAAGCACGGCAGCTTAAGAGATGTTGCCTGCGATACATATTGTAAAGAATCGCCATATACAGAAGTAAAAGGAGGCCAAGTGTCTTTCCCTCTCTGCAGGCTTGTTTTGGTGGCCTGGGACATTGCTGTAAAGCATGGCATTTCCCTCCAGGCTTCCTATATTCCTGTTGGAGTAAAACATTGTGGCAGACAAGCTCTGTCACATCCTCACAAAGTAGACATTAAATGGTGGGGGGGGGGGTCATTTAGGAATCGATCCAGTTGTGGAGAACACCTCATATAGATCAGTTTCCCTCTTTTCCAGACAGACAACTAAGGATATTTTACCCCAAGACTCCTTTAAAGTCAGACCTGGAAAATAAATTTTTTAGTTCCTTGGGCAGATATGGTCCTTTCTTTTCATCCTTCACACAGATATCCAGTGTAATTTTGGAGATTCAGAAAGACACTCCAGAGATCATATGTGGTGACTCCCTTCTGGCCCAGATAGTAATGGTTGCTATTTGTCATGGAACTGGCCAGTAACAATTATCACAAGTTTTCTCATTGAATGGATCTACTTGCACAAGATCAAGTGAGTTGATGTACCCCGGTCTGAAACTTGTATAACTCACTGCTTGGATGATTTAATTATACCTCTTGTGCACCTTTTTTCAGATTATATGCAGCAAATGTTAAAGGAGGCAAGAAAACCAGTTACTGGAAAATCTTTAACAAGTGGAAGAGGTTTTATAGTTTGTGCCTAGCTAATAATCAGGACCCTGTCTGGTATTGTATACCACTTGTTCTAAAATGTTTGAGAGTTACTTTCTTCTGGCCTGCTTTAATCCTCTAGCAAGGTTCATCTTTTAGCCATTTTAGAATGTCTGCCCATGGACCTCCTCCTTTCGTCTCGGACATTGGTGAAGCTGTTTTTGAAAGTTTTTTTTTACATATTGGGCCACCTAGATAACAAGTGCCACCTTCTTGGGATCTTACCTTTGCATTGGAAAAGTTAACTTTGTCTCCCTTTGAACCTGTTCATCAGCCTGATTTACATAGTTGGTCACCGGGATAAGTGTTGCTCATTGCTCCAACATCTGTAAGAGGAGTGTTTGAGTTGCTGTTTTTTATGGTAGGTGAATCCTGTTTGGTTGTCTGTATAAATAGGGTTTCTTCCCTGATGTCAAAAGTGGTCTCAAAATTTAAATTGAATCAAGTCATTCAATCTCCCCATGTGGTTTCCAGATCCAGAATATCAGGAGATAGATTCTTCGTATACCCTGGATGTGCTTAGGCAACTCTATTATTATCTTGGAAGAATCAAGTCCTTTAGGAAATCTGATCAGCTTTTCCTATCAAAGGACAAAGAATGGTCTAGACAGACTATATCCAAATGACTGTCCCAGGCTATAGTCATTTGTTTCTACCGTGGTAAAGGCATTTCAGACAGCATCAATGCTCAGTACTAGGGGGGTGTATTCTTCAGTGGCATACTGGAAAGGGTAGTTATCTGTCTGCATTCCAGAGGCAGCTAATTCGTCCTCTGTACTTACTTTTCTACGTATTGCAAACTGACTTTCTGTTCTAGGTCCAGATATTAGTTTGCTCGGACCATTCTCCAGGAGCTTCTGGAGCCTTACCCTTCCTTCTCCTAGGCTGGATAAGCTGTCGTAATCTACTCACTTAGTTTAGGTTACTGCAGTAGTGAGACTGAAACATAGTACAGTTGTGTAAGTTGCATTTACAACAGCAAATGTTTGAAGCTCTCACTGCTGCAGTAGCAGCTCCCTCCCTCCATCCCCTTTTTATGCAGTGTGTGTAGTTGGTTTAGGATGGTTATTTCTCTAGTCCTGAAGATTCAGGCTGCTTGTTTCTCCACTGGCATCTTTGCCAAAGCAGCCTGGGTGCATGTGTTGAGGTTAGCCAGAGACATAGGCTAATGCAGCAGTGAGGACATAAAATATCTGATGTTATGTGATCCTATCTCGCCTACATTCTGACTGATGGGTTCGGAGCCGATCCCTCGGCTCCGACTCGGCACGCTTATGCTATAGAGCGAGGCCTCTAATTGGCTGAGCTATGTTTATCCCAGGATGCACCACCACTAATCCCCCAGATCTCGTTTGCCGCTTACAGAGCTTGGACGTGGTCTCAACATTGGCTGGGCTAAGTACTATATTAATAGTATCTTTTCCTGTCAGTAATTCTCTATTTTTCAAACCAAAAGCTGTTTTAACGGCTATTTTTTGTGTACGAGTGTGTTTCTTGGTGTTTTATTGAAATTTGCTTTATTTTTCCTGTCAGAGAAGGTTCCGTTTCAGTTAGAGGGGCCTTCCTCTGTTCTAACTACTTTAGTGGTTGTCTGCGGGTCAAGTACCCGTTTGAGTTAGAGGGTCTTGACCCTCCTTGTTTTCTTTCCCCTTTCTTTGCTGTAAAAAAAAAAAAAAAAAAAAAAAAAGTTTTTTGTTTCAGTTTATAATCTCTGAGATACGGGCATTCTTATTGTACCTGTTTTTTTCTAACAACTGTTTAAATTTACTGTTGTTTTTTCTGTTTTTACAATATGTCTAAAGAACATAAACCATCCGGTTTTAAGAAGTGCACGAGGTGTGGGTTTAAAATGTCCATAACGGACGACCACTCCTCGTGCGTCTATTGTCTTGGCGCCAAACATCTCCAGGAATCCTGCAGTGTGTGCCATGCGTTTTCCTCCCGAGTCCTCCAGGAGAGGAAAAACAAATTAATCCTTAAAGGATTAATTAAGCCTTCTTTCGAGGAAGCTTTATCTTCCTCTCCTTCTCCTTCTAAGAAGAGGAAAGCGTCGGCTCCGACCAGTCAGTCAGAACCGACAGCTAAAAAAGGCAAGCAGACTTCTCCATCGGCTCCACGGACTTCAGAGCCGAGGTCGGAACGGTCTGCCTCGATGCCTCCTACCTCGACCCCTCTGTTTTCGGAGCCGAGGTCTGGAGCATCGAGGCGAGTCACCCTCACCGGCTCCACTGATATTGGAGAGGATAACGGTCATCGGCTCAGACACTTCCCCTCGAGCGAAGGCCTTATCGGCGCCGAGGGAAATTTCACTGAAGATTTCCTCGAGCCGATAATTGTGGAGTCCTTTCGGAGCCGGTCCCGAGCCCTTCGAGCCGATGGAGAAATCGTTCGGCCCGATCGGTATCCTCGAGATCTTCCAGGATGTCTGATTCGACATCGACAGGGTACTCCTTCGACTTTTCCAGTCTCCGTGTTCCAAAAGATGGTTTCGCTCCAACCCATTTGGCTTCGAGCCGATGGTCCACTCCTTACAGTACTTCCTCCTCCAACAGCTCGCACCGTTGGAGCAGGTGTTGGTGGAACCAGTGGAGGTGTTAGGGTCAGGCCCGACCCTTGCTCCTACTCGGCTCCTGGGTCTGAGTTCAGTGCACGGACTTCTTCCTTCGGCCCTGGAGGGAGGCTTGGATTGATACCTTGGTCCCAGTCTCCTCTTGGTGCGCCGGTGGCGGGAGTACCTTCCACTGTCGCCACGGAGGGGACCTTCCCAGGATTCTGGTGGTCCCGCCTTCAGGGCTATGAGGAGTGCTCTAGCCAAATCTTCATTGGCTACCTCCACAGTTTCCCAGCTCCTTCCCTACATTTGGAGACTGGGTCGTTGGCAGTTCCCCTGTCAGCAGACAGCGGAGCCCCTGGGCCTCAGGTTACCCCCGCTGGGGTTTCTCCCCCTCCTGGAGGTCCTTCTGAAGCCTCTTCGGAAGAACCTCCCAGGAAGAAAACGTGCAAGAGGAAGCACGTTGACTCCCCTGACGAGTCTTTAACATCTGACATCGATCTCGATGATGCAGAGGGGTCCCCCAAGTCGTCCTCGGATGATGTCTACTTTGCAGACATCCTAGAAGCCCTAAAACAACGAGGCGGCTGGCAATCCAAACCTCCCTCTGCTGATGAGTCGGTGTTCCTGAAGGCCTTCGGGGCTCGTTGACTCCCCTGACGAGTCTTTAACATCTGACACCGATCTCGATGATGCAGAGGGGTCCCCCAAGTCGTCCTCGGATGATGTCTCCTTTGCAGACATCCTAGAAGCCCTAAAACAGCGAGGCGGCTGGCAATCCAAACCTCCCTCTGCTGATGAGTCGGTGTTCCTGAAGGCCTTCGGGGCTCAGCCCTCCGCCTCCTGGGTGTCTCCGCCCTTCGACGAGCTCTTGGATTTGATCTGTCGAAGGGCGCGGGAACACCCGGACTCTGTGGAACCGGTGCCCGCTCGTCTAAACAAGATGTTCTTCATTCCACATTGCTGCAGTCCTAACCATTGGGTAGTCCGCTGTCCAGTCGGCCCGAATACCAAAGTATATGGCTGACGTCGGTCAAGGCGCATTAGACTGATGTCAGGACGTCAGGGTACTAATGCGCATGACCGACGTCATATCCTCAGTCTTTTTTGCCGCATGGTCCGATGCAGAAGCAGTTTTGCGAGTGCAGGTTGGCGTTCTGAAAAATTTCCGAAGTCGGAGTTTCAGACCGAATCAAAGTTGGCTAAGTACCCCGTTGGGGAACATTTTGTGGTTTTCTTGCCTCAGTATTTAACCGGATGTCAGAAAAAGTGAATAACTGTATTTCTTGTGGGAAGCAGATACCTCATAGGGATTACCATACTTTGTGTATACCTTGTTTAGGGCCTGAGCACGACGTTGTTGGTTGCCGCTCTTGTGCTAGATTTAACAAACGCACAATTAAGAGAAGGTTAGATTGTGCCAGGTTAGTGTTTGGGAAGCGTTGTAATTATAAAATGCCGTCGGCTGCTCCGGCCCAAAAGCGCAAAGACAAAACAGCAAAGCCTAGGGTTGATGAACCGCAGTCCCGGACGTCGGTTCTTTAGAAGGCTCAGTGGAGCCAGAGGTTTTGCCAGGAGTTTCTTTGGAGTCTCAGGCAGAGACTTTACTGTTACAGGATGTGCCCTCTCAGGAGGTAGGCCAGGCTGAGGGGGCTTCTCAGGTAACTGTTCTTCCCTCTCTTCCCAAGGTAGTTAGAGCCTCTCCTTCTGTTTCCAAAACTTCTTTGAGAGGTAGGCCAAGTTTAGCTTCAGTAGGGGCTTCTCCTAGCACTTCAGGTTCTGTGCCTAAGAAACATATGCTTAAAATGGCAGAAGATTTAATTACTATGATTAGAGGCTCTATGCCCTCCTGATAAGAGGCCTAGGGTGGAACCTGAGTTTGAGAGTTTTGAACAGTGTTCAGAGGCTTCTGAGTCTTCTGCGGAAGACTTGCAGGAGTATCCTCCTTATTCTGATTCTGATGTGGATGATTCCACTCCTACAGCTTCTCCTCCTGAGGATTTCTCATTTTCAGAGACTCTGCATTCCATGAGGGAGCACTTTAAATGGGAAGGCCAAGATTACTCTGATTCCAGGAAAAGGCTTAGGGAATTCTTATTTTACCCCAGCATAGGCCCTTAGCTATACCTCCTGTGTTGAATGTGGTGGAAGATGTTTTGCAGAGGCTTCCCTGAACCCTGATTCTTTGCCTCCTGCCCTGATAGGTACTATAGGGTGCCTGAAGCTCATAAGTATCTGTTTAAGAGTCCTAGGGCAGACCCGGAAACTATTTCTCAGGGGCCTAAAGGTGTTAAGGCCTCTGTTGTTAAAAATCCTGTTCCCACTGATAGAGGCAAGGGCTTTGGATAGGTGGGGAAAGAAAGTGTATACTTCTTCCACTTTAGCCATGAGAGCGTTGAATTGTCAGTTTCACATGCTAAAATATCAAAATTATCTCCTTTCACAATTGAAATCTAAGGTGGATGCTTTGGCGGAAGGTATAGAGTGTAAAGAGTTGCTGGATTTAGTTCATGTGTCTGAACAAGTGGGTAAGCATTCTTTGCAATGTGGTTTTGATGCTGTGCAGGCCTCCTCGAGGGTGGCTGCCACTAGTTCTGTTCTTCGCAGGCATGCCTGGTTGAGGGATCAGAATTTAGCAGAGCATGTTAAGACTAGGATTTTGGATGCTCCTTTACAGTCTGATGTGTTATTTGGTTCGCCTGTGGAAGCAGTTTTAAAGAAAATGGAGGACAAAGCTAAGTCTATGCAAACTGTTAAAGATTTATTGCAGGTGCAGCCACCAAGTTTAGTAGAAATTGGCCTACTAAGGGATGGACATATCCTGCTTATGATTCTCAGTCTAGGGGTAGGTCTAGGCGTGGTAGGGGCAGAGCTCAAGGTTCTTTTAGGCCTAGAACAGGGGTTCACCTGCTCAGACTTCTGGTGAGGGCAGGGTCAGTCCTTTCGTAAACAGACCCAATGACCTGCCTTTTCAGCTGCCAGTAGATTCTCGTCTGGCAGCTCCTTTGGGAGGAAGACTGTCTCTTTTCAAAGAAAATTGGGATTTAATCACTCAAGACAGATGGGTGTTGGATATCATTCACCACGGTTACAGGTTTTATTTCCATACATTGCCCCTTTCAAAGGCATGCCAGACGTTCCCCCTCCACAAAGGAAAGAGGCTCACAAGCAAATTTCTCTGTTACTCCAAATAGGGG
This sequence comes from Protopterus annectens, assembly GCF_019279795.1. Classification (NCBI taxonomy): domain Eukaryota; kingdom Metazoa; phylum Chordata; order Ceratodontiformes; family Protopteridae; genus Protopterus; species Protopterus annectens. The sequence continues at coordinate 1,985,196,869 of NC_056741.1, read as the reverse complement.
CCATTCAGCCAGTCCCTGTACCAGAAAGGGGCCTAGGATTTTACTCTCGCCTGTTCCTAGTACCAAAGAAGGGGAACACGTGGAGACCAATTTTGGATTTATCTATCCTCAACACTTATCTGGACATTCCCAAGTTCAAGATGTTGACGTTACAACACCTTTTACCTCTGCTGGGCAAAGATCATTGGATGGTAACTTTAGATCTCAAGGAAGCTTACCTTCATGTGCCTATAAGACTAAGTTGCAGGAAGTATCTGCGTTTCGAGCTGGAAATTCTCATTATCAGTTCTCTGCGTTGCCCTTTGGCTTATCTACTGCCCAGAGTATTCACAAAGGTTCTGGCTCCAGTGATAGCTTACTTCAGGCTAAAAGGAATTCAAATCTATCCTTACTTGGACGACTGCCTGATTCTGGCTCAAGAAAAGGAAGATCTTCTACAGCATCTGGAATATGTCATAGCAGTGCTAAGATGCCTAGGGTATTCTGTGAACGAAATAAAGTCCAGTCTAGTACCCTCTCAAGACATGTGCTTTCTGGGTGTGAGACTGAATACAGCAGCCCAGATGGCCTTTTTAACCCCGGACAAGCAACAGAATCTTTCCAGTTACTTTCATCAACTATCTCTTCAGTCCGGGCTGACTGCAAGGACAGTCCTTCAAGCCTTAGGGTTCATGGCATCTTGTATTCTGGTGCTTCCCAATGCCAAACTGCATATGAGGAAGCTGCAATGGTATCTCAAAATGTGTGGACACAGCACTGCCAGGATTTGGACACTGTCATTCAAATAATACCTTGCATTCAAAAAGAATTTTTGTGGTGGGCTCAGGAATGTCACCTAAACAAGGGACTCTCTGTGACCCGCCAGAGGCGAGTCAGATTTTAACGACAGATGCCTCGGACATTGCTTGGGAGCTCATCTAAATGGAAAGTGGATACAAGACAAGTGGCCTGCCAGACTACAGCATCTACATATCAACATGAAAGAGATGTTAGCAGTCCAGTTTGCATTAATGGCTTTCAAGGAGTTACTTCTTCCTGGGCAGGTGTTGATTCTAACAGACAACACAACTGTCATGTGGTACATCAACAAACAAGGGGAACACATTCTTATCCTCTATGCAGGCAAGCAATGATTTTATGGGAGACTGCGCTCAGCTTGCAACTAACTCTTCAGGCAAGGTTTCTGCCGGAGCACAGAACTCCTTAGCAGATGTGTTAAGCAGGCAAATCATGGATCCCCACAGTGGAAACTGGATCTTCATGTATTTCAGAAATTGACAGTGTCATGGGGAACTCCAGACATAGATCTGTTCGCTTCTCCACTGAACCACCAGCTGCCAAAGTTTTGCACAAAGGGGTTTCATCATACAGCTTGGAAAGTGGATGCTCTTTCTTTCAGTTGGAAAAATCTTCATGTGTATGCCTTTCCACCTCTGCCTCTTCTCCCAAAGGTGCTCCTAAAGGTCAGACAAGACAAGCCAAGGATGATTTTAATAGCTCCAGATTGGCCTCGCAACACTGGTACCCACTACTAAGGAGTCTGGTAAGGAAGCCTCCATGGCCTTTACCTTTGATTCCACACCTGTTATCTCAGAAGGACGGTCACCTGCTCAATGTCAAGCTTCACTCTCTTCATCTAACAGCATGGCATATTCTGTTTTGAAACACAGCAGGTCTCAACTTCCTCAACAAGTTTTAAATGTGATTATGGAAGCCAGAAGACCTAGTACAAGGAAAGTGTACGCAGAAAAATGGAAGAGATTTTTATTTTGGAGTGCAGCAAAGAATTTGGAGATTTCTGAGCCTAATTTGAGTGTGGCTCTTCAATATCTTACTGAGTTATTGGACAAAGGTTTGTCCTTCTCTTCCATTAAGATTCATGCTGCAGCAATTTCAGCTCACTATGATTGTGACCCTCCATTGTTTCGCATCCTTTGTTCAAGCAGTTTCTTAGAGGGGCAAAGAATATAAGACCCCAATGAGCTCCTACTCCTGCTTGGGATCTCAATTTTGTTTTAGAAAAGTGTACTCTACAACCTTTTGAGCCTGCGGCTACTGCTGAATTGAAATACTTGTCATGGAAGACTGCTTTTTTGTTGGCTATTACTTCTGCAAGAAGGGTTTCTGAGTTGCAGGCCCTTATGGCAGTAGAGCCCTTTTGATTTTCCATAAGGATAGGGTATCATTACGTACTAATCCTTCCTTTATGCCTAAGGTGGTTTCTAGTGTGGCTTTAAACCAAACTATTCATTTGCCTACTTTCTATGCAGATCCCCAAAATAAGGGAGAAAAGATTTTGCACACTTTGGATGTACATAGGCAGTTACGTTATTATTTAAGCAGGACTAAGGATTTCAGGCAGTCTCAGCAGTTGTTTGTTTCTTTTGCTTTGAGTTCTCAGGGCAAGCCTGTGTCTAAGCAAACTATTTCTAAGTGGATTGGGTTTTGCATTTCATTTTGTTATTCCCATCATGGCAAGGAGATTCCAGCTGGGATTAGGCCTCATTCCACTAGGGCTACTGCCACTTCTACAGCATTTCTAAGGGGGGTGGCAACTAAGGATATTTTGGAGGCAGCTCCTTGGAGTTCAGTACATACTTTCTCTAAGCATTACCACCTTCCTCTCTACTCTAAATCTAGGGCTGATTTTGCCACAGCTATTTTGCAAGGCATGTTGACAGCTCCTGCTTCCTTATGATTTGCCAGCCTCCCTTACCTCTGCTTTGGGATTCTACCCAATGGTTAGGACTGCAGCAATGTGGAATGAAGAACATAGTACAGTTTTGTACCTACCATAAATGTAGATGTTCGAGGATCCACATTGCTGCAGTCCAATTTACCCTCCCTCCTTCCCTCTGTGTTTAGGGGTGGTGGTGGGTTAGGCTATATTCTTGTAAATTTGTATATATTGTATATATGTTTGGTGCAGGGTTTTGGTGTTTTGGTTTAGGCCTTGTCTTTTTAGGGTCTTCTGACATCTGGGGCAAGAAAAGACTGAGGATATGACGTCGGTCATGCGCATTAGTACCCTGACGTCCTGACATCAGTCTAATGCGCCTTGACCGACGTCAGCCATATACTTTGGTATTCGGGCCGACTGGACAGCGGACTACCCAATGGTTAGGACTGCAGCAATGTGGATGTCCTTCATGGATGCATCTGCAGTCATAACAGCTGGGTTGTCCTGTCGTCAGGCAGCCCGTCAGTCGGCCGGATTCCAAAGTCCGGGTCCGGCTTCGGCTGATGTCGCTCTTCATCCGACGTCATCTCTGTTGGACTCCGGGTATAAAGGCAACAGCCGACGCCATTTTCCTCAGTCTTTCTTGCCGTGGCGCCGAAGCAGAAGCTGTTCGCAAGTGCCGGTCGGTCGGATCCAGAGATTTTCTACCGAATACTACTCAAGACTTCTAAAGCTAAGTACCCGTTGGGGACTCTTTCTTGCCTCAGCCGATGTCAGAAAAGTTAATAATTGTTTAACCTGTGGGAAACAAATACCTCATAAAGATTTCCATTCTTACTGTCTGCCTTGTTTAGGCCCAGCCCACGACGTAGCAGCCTGTTCGCCTGTGCTTCCTTCAACCAATTTAACGCCAGGCGTCGGTCGGAGTTTGCAGAACAGTTTTCGGTTCTGACTTTGCTTACATTATGTCGCCGGAACCTCCGACTACACTTTCTGCCAAAACGCAAAGAAAAGACAGACACTCGCGGTCCATGGTTTCGACTGAAACCACGCTTAAGCAAACCGAGTGTCTCGGTTTCGGCGAAACCGAGAAACTGATCTAGGTACAGCCGAATCTATCTCTACACTTGAGGCCCCTGCTACAATTCTTGAATCGGCCTCTGAAACTTTACCCACTAACTTATCAGACACCATTCCCTGGATGTCTCTACCCCAGCACGTGGTGCTGCTAGGCCTCCAGCAGCCATGTCCATTAAGGCCTTCGCCAGGGCTAAAGCAGCCAAGACTACCAAATCAGTGCCTGTTAAACCACCCTCAACCAGGCCCTCTTCTAGTTCCCAAATGCTCACCTTGGCAGAAGATTTGATTTCTTTAATTAGAGGATCTCAATCTCACCCAGACAGGGCCTCTCAGCCCCCAGATAAGAGACCTAGGGCAGAGCCCCCTGAGCCAGTGTCCTCTGAGGATTCTGCAGATGAATCAGACATTACTGACCAACCAGAGGCCCCTTTCTCCAATTTTGAGGATTCTGATGCTGAAGAATCCATTCCAGCTGCTTCCCCTCCAGAAGAATTCTCCTTTGGGGAAACCTTGCATGCCATGCGAGCAGTTCCAATGGCAGCAACAAGAATTCTCAGATTCCGAAAAGACTTAGAACCTTTCTACACCTTCCACAACACAGGCCCTTAGCTATACCTCCTGTTCTTTCTGTGGTAGATGACGCTTTTAATGATGTCTGCTCTGCTCCAGACTCATTACCCCAGCCCCTGCCAAACCAGACAGATTTTACAGGGTGCCTGACACTCATCACCACCTTTACAAGGCCCCCCTTGCAGACCCAGAAACTATATCCCAGGGTCCCAAGGCAGTTGCCGCAACCATAGCTAAAAACCCTACTCCTTCTGAAAGGGAAGCAAGGGCATTAGACAGATGGGATAAAAAAGTATACACTTCAGCTACTCTCTCAGCTAGAGCTTTAAACTGCCAGTTTCACATGATACAATACCAAGAGTTTATGCTTGATCAGTTAACTAAAAAATTAACCACTGATGAAGCTCTTGATAAGAAATGTGTATTAGAAATGGTAAATAATATACAACAGGTTAGTAACCATTCCTTAAAATGTGGCTATGATGCACTGGAGACTTCATTTAGATCAGCCATGACTGGCACAGTGATAAGAAGGCATGCATGGCTAAAGGAGCAAGCTCTACCAGATCATGTTAAAGCTAAATTGTTAGATGCTCCTATGGATAAGACAAGTTTGTTTGGTGCACCTGCCCAGCAGGTTATGAAGAAAATGGAAGAAAAGGCAAAATCAGTTCAAACTGTTAAAGATTTCCTGCAGGTTCAACCACCAAGGTTTAGCAGGAACTGGCCTGCCAAGAATTGGTCCTTTCCTGACTCCACAAGATTTCAAAGGGGCAGGAATAGACGTTCCAGAGGCAGAAACCAAACCAGAGGAAGTGCCTACAGAGGACGACAGTGGCAAGGTAACAACAGAGGCACAGACACAGCCACTGCCACTACTTCAACACAGCCACAGTGACTTACTCCTAAAACCGCCTACCAGGGAACAAATAGCAGCTCCACTAGGCGGAAGGTTAACTTTATTTGCAAAGAACTGGCACCATATAACAAAAGACAAGTGGATTCTGCAAATTATACATCAAGGCTACCGATTCCACTTCCACACTATACCAGTCAAAGAGGAATGCCAAATCTACCTCCAAATCAAAAAACAGAAGCTTTACAACAGATAATGGAGTTAGCAAACATGAGAGCTGTGGAAAAAGTGCCTACAGCAGAGCAAGGAAAGGGGTTCTACTCCAGACTGTTCCTAGTTCCAAGAAAGGAAAAAGTTGGAGACCAATTCTCGACCTGTCCACCTTGAATACATACATTATTGTCCCAAAATTCAAAATGCTGACCCTACAGCAACTTCTTCCCATGCTGGGCAAGGAGTGTTGGCTGGTAACTCTAGATCTCAAGGAGGCATACCTGCACGTCCCTATTCGACCAATCTGCAGAAGATACCTCAGATTTCTTGCAGGATCAGAGCACTATCAATTCTCAGCATTGCCTTTGGCTTATCTACTGCCCAGAGTATTCACAAAATGCCTGGCATCAGTAATCGCATACTGCAGACTACAGGGAATTCATATTTACCCATACCTGGACGACTGCCTGCTACAAGGGGACAACAAAAGCAAGTTGACAACAGATTTGCAAAGGGTCATTTACTTGCTACAAGCACTGGGATACACAGTCAATCTACAAAAGTCAAGGCTGATACCATCCCAAACAAGGACATTCTTGGGAGCGGAATTGGACACAGTGAGACAAATGGCATTCCTAACTACAGAAAAACAAGAACTCCCTCTTTATTTCTTGTCACTAACAAAGCTGAACAAATTAACAGCAAGAAAAGTTCTGCAGGCCTTGGGCTTCATGGCATCATGCATAATTTAGGTTCCATATGCCAGACTACATATGAGAAAACTACAGTGGTACCTACGGAATTTATGGTCCCAACACAGGCACAGCCTCGAAACAGAAATCCCACTAATTCCATGTTTAAAACAGGAGTTCCTATGGTGGGCCCAGGCATGCCGCTCCAACCCAGGCCTTCCCTTTCACAGATGTCAAGCAAGCCAGAGCATTGCAACAGATGCTTCAGACCTAGGATGGGGGGCCCACATGCTGGACAAATGCGTGCAAGGATTGTGGACTCAGGATCAACTTCACCTGCACATCAACCTAAAAGAAATGCTGGCTGTAAAACTGGCTATCCAAGAGTTCAGACCATTTCTCAGAGGGCCAGCTGTTGATAAGGACAGACAACACCACAGTCATGTGGTACATCAACAAACAGGGAGGCACTCATTCATACCCTCTATGCAGAATGACTTTGGAACTGTGGACCCTGGCACTCAGCTACAACATCCAGCTGCAGGCAAGATTTGTACCAGGAAAAGAAAATACTCTAGCGGACATTTTAAGCAGGACCACATCAGATGCTCACGAATGGCACCTGCACCCGGACATTTTCAGGACCATTACAAAGAAGTGGGAATGCCTCAGATAGATCTATTTGCATCTCCTCACAATCACCAACTCAAAAATTCTGCACAAGGACATTTCACCCACTAGCATGGAAAGTGGATTCGCTCTCCTTCAGCTGGAAAGGCCTAACAGCTTATGCATTCCCACCTCTCCCTTGATACACAAAGTACTTCTAAAAATCAAGGAAGAACATCCAAGGATAATCCTGATAGCTCCAAACTGGCCAAGACAACACTGGTACCCACTACTAAGGAGCTTGTCTCGAACAATATGTGGCCAATACCCCTGATGCCTTTGATGCTAACTCAGAACAACTACAGCACCATACATCCAAACCTGAAAACCTTACAACTGACTGCATGGCACATCACATAGCAGCAGCTAATCAAGAACTTTCCCAAAGAGTTAAAGACATTATTCTTGAAGCACGCAGACCTTCAACAAGAAGGAACTACGCTGGAAAATGGAAAAGGTTTGTCAGTTGGAGTTCTGAAAGAGGAAAAGATGTGTCATGCGTGGATATGCCTAACATCCTGGAGTATCTGGCCGAACTTCTCCATTCAGGCCTGTCCTACTCCTCCATCAAGATACATGCATCAGCTATTTCAGCAGAATACAGCTTTGATCCTCCTGTTTTTCACACCCTCTGCTCAGACAATTTCTCAGAGGAATCAAGAATGTAAAACCTCCAAGGAAACCACCATTACCAGCTTGGGACTTAAACTTCGTACTAGAAAAGTTGACACTATCACCCTTTGAGCCAGCAGCAACAGCAGACTTACAACACCTGTCATGGAAAACTGCTTTCCTTCTGGCAATCACCTCAGCAAGGAGGGTTTCAGAACTACAGGCCTTAATGGCAGTGCAACCCTTCCTAATCTTCCACCAAGATAATCCACCTACCTACCTTCTTTCCCAACCCACAAAACAGAGGGGAAAGAATACTGCATACCTTGGATGTACATAGACAGCTACGCTACTACTTGGACAGAACCAAAAGCAGCAGAAAGACTGACCAACTTTTGTGGCCTACGCAACAGGAAGAGAGGAAAAGCTATTTCCAAACAGACAATCTCCAAATGGATAGGAAATTGCATACGATTCTGTTACTCCTTCCATGGAAAACCAATTCCACAGAACATAAGACCTCATTCTACAAGGGCAACAGCCACTACCACAGCCTTCTTACGAGGAGTGGCTACCAAAGACATTATTGAGGCGGCTACTTGGACCTCCGTGCATACATTTGCCAAGCATTATAATTTGCCTCTATATTCCAGATCCCGAGCAGGGTTTGCCACTGCTGTACTGCAAGGGATCCTAAACTCACCATAATCTACCTTTATCCTCCTCCCCCTAGTTGGCTATGGTATTCTACCCAGCTGTTATGACTGCAGATGCATCCATGAAGGACATAGTACAGTTTTGTACCTACCATAAATGTAGATGTCCGAACTGGATAGCATCTGCAGTCAGGATTACCTCCTCCTTCCCCTCTGAGGTACTCCTAGGGTGTTTACCCTCCTAATAGCTAGCTGATGGGGGGGAGTCTCTTATGGTGTATTTGTTTGTATATATGTACATACATGCTTATTTTTGTGGTTACCTCTATCCTTTTTGGAAACATTGGCATCTATCCAAATTTTTAGCCTTCAGGAGGGCTTCTGGCATCTGGGGCAAGAAACACTGAGGAAAATGGCGTCGGCTGATGCCTTTATACCCGGAGTCCAACAGAGATGACGTCGGATGAAGAGCGACATCAGCCGAAGCCGGACCCGGACTTTGGAATCCGGCCGACTGACGGGCTGCCTGACGACAGGACAACCCAGCTGTTATGACTGCAGATGCTATCCAGTTCGGACATCTACATTTATGGTAGGTACAAAACTGTACTATCCTCGAACATCTACATTTATGGTAGGTACAAAACTGTACTTTTCTTTCAGCCCCCCCAGATAGAGAGTTTCTCACGAAAAGTGTGGCTGTGGATGCTATGGTGGTGGCATCTGCTACGCAGCAGGATGTAGCAGAGGCTTCTACGTCCGTCCATCCTCCTAATAAGGAGTCTAGGAGCATGGATCGGTACGGCAAGCGCACCCTAAGTTCAGCGGCCTTTACCTTGAGGTCTCTGAACTACCTAACGCACTTTACGAGATTCCAGAGGGATCTGATTAAGGAGCTGTCCGATACCCTCTTGGGTAACCTGCCTGAGGAGCTGGCCCAGACGGTTGGATCTCAGCTGGCTACAATGTCATCCATTTCGAACTCGTCCATGAGGCTCATCTCGTATGCGGCCGAAGGCAGTAGAGCGGCAGTACGGGCATTGCTCTACGGAGACAGGCCTGGCTCCGCCTGTGTCATTTCATGGAGGCCTTCAAGTCTTCATTCGCCGACGCCCCCTTTGATGGGTCCTCCCTTTTTGGGCCCAAGGTGAAAGACACTTACCCGCTGTGAACAGGAGGGTAAGACTCTGACTGCCGTAGGGGCACGATTTTCCACTCCCTTTCGGCCTTATTCCAAGGCAAAAAGAGGAGGGAAGATGTGGTTCCGGAGATCGCAGAAGTCTTACCCCTCAGCAGGAAAGTTCCCCCTCCAGAGGCAGAGGAGGAGGAAATTCATCAGGAAGACGCCGTCCCAGAGGCGGCAGAGGCCCCCGCAATACTGGAGACCGCGAGTCTTTTCGTGGCTCTTCAGCTTTCCATAGTCCCTGAGGGATTGCCCGACTGTTCTGCTCCGGAGCCAGTCGGGGGTCGTTTTTTAAAGCACCTAAAGGCCCTGGGAAGGGATCACTCAGGACCGATGGGTGCTTCGAATTATCGCCGGAGGTTACTCCATCCCATTCTGTTGTCCCCCACCTCAGTCCAAAAGAATCCCGGACCCGCCACCCAGTCAACTGGATACCGCAGCTATAGAGGTTTCAAAACTGCTGCAAAAAGGAGCCATCCAACCGGTCCCCGCAGACCAGATCGGATTAGGGACTTACTCAAGATTCTTTTTAGTGCCAAAAAAGACCGGGGACTTGAGGCCCATTTTGGACCTAAGCAACCTAAACCGTTCAGTCAAGAAGTCCAAGTTCCGAATGGTCACTTTACAAACCATTCTCCCGTTGTTGGAGAAAGGTGTTTGGATGTGCTCCATAGACCTCAAGGACGCATATTACCATATCAAAATACATCAAACGTCCAGGAGACACTTGCACTTCAGCCTAGGAAGCAGTCATTTTCAGTTCCGTGCGCTGCCCTTTGGTCTCACCACAGCCCCCAGGGTGTTCACCAAATGCTTGGCAGTGGTGACTGCTCACTTGAGGAGTCTAGGATTCCAGGTGTTTCCATACCTAGACGACTGGCTTCTAACTGCCACCTCTAAGCATCTACTTCTACGGAGCCTGCAAGCCACAACATCACTGGGCAATTCCCTCGGAATCACCTTCAATTGGCCAAAGTCTGTGTTACGGCCATCTCAAAGAATCAGATTCATAGGGGCAGAGATAGATTCAAACCAGATGCGGGTCTATCTACCTGCAGACAGAATTCAGATCATACAAAACCAGGTTCGAGCCTTACTCCCCAGGTCCAAAGCCCCAGCCAGAATGGTCATGCAACTACTGGGATCGATGTCTGCCACAGTTTTGCTAGTTCCCTTGGCAAGGTTACACATGAGAATCCTCCAGTGGCTTCTCTCAACTCAATGGTCCTTTCAGGAACTCCCTCTCAATCATCTAATATGGATCACAGAATCTTGCAGACGGGACCTTCGCTGGTGGCTAGTGTCTTCCAATTTGGATCAGGGACGACCCTTTGTTCTTCCTCCTCCGGCGGCCACTTTGACCACGGACGCCTCCCAGACGGGGTGGGGGGGGGCATTCCCTGGGCAGGTCAGTCCAGGGCAAATGGCATCCGGAAGAGACCTCTCTCCACATCAACATCCTAGAGATGAGAGCAGTACTCCTGTCCCTTCAAGCCCTTCACTGTTACCTCCCTCAGGGTGTAATTGCTGTTCACTCGGACAACATGTCAGTTGTCTGGTACCTGAACAAGCAGGGAGGGACCAGATCCTATCCTCTTTGCAGAGAAGGGATGAGGGTCTGGGAATGGGCAATCTCAACCAAACGCTTCCTAGTGGCTACTCACATTCCGGGCAAATCCAATGTCGTAGCTGACAGGTTGAGCAGGACCATTCTCTCTCCTCACAAGTGGTCTCTGAACATAACTATTACAAGACAGATTTTCAGCGAATGGGGAGTTCCTTGCTGCGACCTCTTCGCGTCTCCTCTGAATGCGAAGTGCAAAGAATTTTTCTCCCTAACCCCGGCTCCCGGGAAGAGCCCTATGGACGCGTTAGTCCATCCTTGGCCCACCGGCCTGCTTTATGCCTTCCCTCCAGTTCCTCTCCTACCCAAGGTAATTCAGAAGGCTTCTCTCTTAGGTCTGGTTTCCCTGTCTTCGGAAACATGCTCTGGAAGGTCCATGGTTCCTGGACCAGATCCCAGACCCTTCTGACTCATCAGTCGGGACTACTACACCAGTCCCTACACACTTTAAGATTGACAGCCTGGCTCCTCCTCTTCCAACCATAGTCAGGAGACATGCACTAGACCCAGAGGTAGTGCACATATTGTCTTCAGCCCACAAGTTGACTACGAAGAAACTTTATTCTAGCAAATGGAAAAGATTTGCTATATGGGCTCAACTCCGGGGCCTGGACCCCATTTCAACCCCCGTAGCAGAAGTACTCAAGTTCCTAACCTCTCTTTTCAACCAAGGCTCTTCTGTTTCTACCATCAAAGTACAATTGGCAGCAATTTCTAACTTTCATGAATCCATAGACCCACCTTTAATTAGCAACAGGTTGTGTAAGACCTTCTTGAAAGGTGCTGCTCTATTAAGACCTCCAGTTTCTCATCCTGCACCTCCATGGGATCTTGATATAGTATTACGTGCCTTGACTTCTTCCCCCTTTGAACCGGCAGCTACCTGTGATTTAAAGTTTCTATCATGGAAGACAGCTTTCCCTAGTGGCAATTACTTCAGCCAGAAGGGTTTCAGAACTTCAAGCTTTGTCAGTAAAACCTCCGTACTTGGTTTTTCATCCAGACAGAGTTTCCCTCAGACCAAATCCTTCTTTTGTTCCCAAAGTCTGCTCTGCTTTATGCTTACAACAGTCATTAGAGCTCCCAGTGTTTTTCCCAAAATACTCCAATGAAGCGGAGTTTATTTTCCACACACTAGATGTCCATAGGCAGTTACGTTTTTATTTGGATAGGACCAAACAATCAAGGAGAACAGATCAGTTGTTTGTGTCCTTTGCAGAAAACAAATTGGGCAACACAGTCACAAAGGTCACTATTGCCAAATGGATCAGGGACTGTATTACTCAGGCTTATGTTTTTTCTAACGAGGAACTTTCCACCTCTGTCAAGGCTCATTCTACAAGGGCTATGGCTACTTCGGTAGCATTTCATTCTAAGCTTGCTATTAGTGACATTTGTGCTGCGGCTACATGGTCTTCCCCGCATACTTTCATTTCTCACTACAAATTAGATGTGGCATCTAGAGGACGAGCTTCATTTGGTTCCGCAGTGCTCAGGAGTGTTTTCCAATGAGCCACCCGGGATTTAGGTGCTAGGGACGCTGTCCCATCAGTCAGAATGTAGGCGAGATAGGATCACATAACATCTTTTAGTTATGTACTCACCATAACTTCAGATGTTTGGGATCCATCTCGCCTACATTCCTAATAACCCACCCTCCTTCCCCCTTCCTTGGAAATCAGAGGATATCAGAAGGTCCGAATCCTGTTGTTGTTGTTGTTATTCCTAATAACCCACCCTCCTTCCCCCTTCCTTGGAAATCAGAGGATATCAGAAGGTCCGAATCCTGTTGTTTCATCTTGAAACATCTAACAATGTTATATAAACAAGCTATGCATGTGTGCATGAATGCGGACAAACAAGATCTGGGGGATTAGTGGTGGTGTATCCTGGGATAAACATAGCTCAGCCAATTAGAGGCCTCGCTCTATAGCATAAGCGTGCCGAGTCGGAGCCGAGGGATCGGCTCCGAACCCATCAGTCAGAATGTAGGCGAGATGGATCCCAAACATCTGAAGTTATGGTGAGTACATAACTAAAAGTTATGTTAAGTTTATCAGATATGAATAGTAGTATTGAAGTTAGGAGCTTAACGGTTTATTTTTCTGTCAACATGTATGCAGACATAATTGGACATCTGATTAACACAAAAGTAGCCGTAGCAGTAACAGTATTTGTGGAGGAATGCAGTTGTATGGATGTTTGGAAAAGATGTGTGCTCTGGGGTTGCTGTGTTGAAGGGAAGTACTCAAATTTTGGATGTGTGCGCTTGTAAAATGAAGAAAGTGATTTTTTTTCTAATAGTTACAGGTGTAAACAAAGGGAAAATTGTTTGAAATTATATAACAGCATTGATATTACTGTCCTACGGAGATACGAATTCTAAAAAAAAAAAAAAAAAGGCTAGGGTAAACTTAAGGATGTAAATGTGAGTTATGATGTATGAGGAGTTAGTGGTAAGAAAAAATTCTGCATCTGTTGAATACAGAAGGTAAGAATTTAAATAGATTTGTCAGACTGGTGGAATTACAATGAGGAAATAAAAGTACAGGCCATGTATTGTGTGTTGAGATAGGTAAAGATAGAGAGTTACAGAAGGAAGAAGAATAAAAAAAATTAAAAAATAAAAATGAAAGGCATGGTGTGGACTGAGGACATGAGCTAGGAAAATAAATTATTGGGAAGAACACACAACAGTATGGGTGTTTTATATCAAGTCGGTTTCATGGAGGATATATAGAAAAATCCTGACTTTGCTCCCTGCCTTACAAGAGCCTCTTTCATACTCCCATGACTCTTCAGATATATTTCGTCTGTATGTGCTGATAGGGATTTTGATCACAGGTTGCAAAAGGACAATATTTACTTTTTTTTGTTGCTTAAAGGACAACTGCGCCCTCAGACTCAAAAAACATATTAATTTCATCATGGTTTGATGTTTCCTACATTTTAACAGCACTCAGACTATTTTGAGCTTTTTAGATATTTTTAGATGCAATTTCTGACTCTGACCACATGTGGTCTGGCATATTGAAAAAATTCAGACTGTTTACTCTGCCTCAAGTATCCCAGAATGCACTATTTGTCTCCCAAAAATTGCATCAGATTTTTCCCTTAAGTTGCCGTGACTTCATTGACTTAACAGGCATTCACTGCAGTCTTCAAATCCACTACTTTTGGTTAAATTGTTATCCTTTTTCAATGACCACTTGAAACACAAGCAGTGCAAATGCTACAGAACAGAACACAAAAGTGCATTTTCTAGCTTTTTCTCCTTTCAAATGCTAAATTGCTTTCTTTTGTGAAGGCTGGAATCTAGCTCTTCAAGGAATCTCCCCTCCCACTTCACACCTACCTTCCCTAGCTGTCAAAGAGCCAAGGGTAATTTGAGCCATTATCTGCATGTGATTGACAGCTCATCACAGCAGGTGACCAGACCAATGTATTGTTTGCTAGTCTGCCTTTTCCTCCTTACAGTGGGAGACTAGTTTTGTTGCACTACTCCTGTCAAATTTAAAACCAAGCAACATAGCACTGGCAATAGTTCCCTGCTTTGCAAAGCATCAGTCTGCCACATATTTTCCCTTCCTGTTTAAATAGCTAACAGATGATGAACTATAAACAAATAATTTCAGACCTGTATGACAGCACCCACATGCTTTGAGTCAATATTAAAAAAAAACTTATGGTAATGCATACCAGTTGTAATTTGTTGCACTTTAATTGTGCCAGACATCGTCTTATGCAATAACATGCTGTTACTGTCTACACATGGTCACTGCAAAATTATCCTCTTTTTGTAGCCGTTACTGTACTTCATCAGTAGGGCTCTTCTTAATAGTGAGATTAGTCAACTTATTTGGCTGGACTTCACAGATGTTCTTCGTCTTCCATTGCTGCAGTCCTGACTATAGGGTATAGTCCGCGTCCAGTCGGCCCGAATACCAGAGTATAAGGCTGACGTCGGTCAGGGCGCATTAGACTGACGTCAGTACGTCAGGGTACTAATGCGCATGACCGACGTCATATCCTCAGTCTTTTTTGCCGCATGGTCCGATGCAGAAGCAGTTTTGCGAGTGCAGGTTGGCGTTCTGAAATATTTCCGAAACCGGAGTTTCAGACCGAAACAGAGTTGGCTAAGTACCCGTTGGGGAACATTTTGTTTTTCTTGCCTCAGTATTTTACCGGATGTCAGAAAAAGTGAATAACTGTATTTCTTGTGAGAAACAGATACCTCATAGGGATTATCATACCTTGTGTATACCTTGTTTAGGGCCTGAGCACGACGTTGTTGGTTGCCGCTCTTGTGCTAGGTTTAACAAACGCACTATTAAGAGGAGGTTAGACTGTGCCAGGTTAGTGTTTGGGAAGCGTTGCAATTATAAAATGCCGCCGGATGCTCACGCCCGCTCTCCAAGAAGCGCAAGGATAAAACAGTGAAGCCTAGGGTTGATGAACCGGCAGTCCCGGACGTCGGTTCTTTAGAAGGCTCAGTGGAGCCAGAGGTTTTGCCAGGAGTTTCCATGGAGTCCCAGGCAGAAACTATACTATTACAGGATGTGCCTTCTCAGGAGGTAGGCCAGGCTGAGGGGGCTTCTCAGGTGACTGTTCTTCCCTCTTCCCAAGGTAGTTAGAGCCTCTCCTTCTGTTGCCAAAACTTCTTTGAGAGGTAGGCCTAGTTCAGCTTCAGTGGGGGCTTCTCCTAGCATTTCGGGTTCTGTACCTAAGAAACATATGCTTAAAATGGCAGAAGATTTGATTACTATGATTAGAGGTTCTATGCCCCCTGATAAGAGGCCTAGGGTGGAACCGAGTTTGATAGTTTTGAACAGTGTTCAGAGGCTTCAGAATCTTCTGTGGAAGATATGCAGGAGTATCCTACTTATTCTGATTCTGATGTGGATGATTCCACTCCTACAGCTTCTCCGCCTGAGGATTTCTCATTTTCAGAGACTCTGCATTCCATGAGGGAGCACTTTAAATGGGAAGGCCAGGATTACTCTGATTCCAGGAAAAGGCTTAGGGAATTCTTGTTTTTACCCCAGCATAGACCTTTAGCTATTCCTCCTGTGTTGAATGTGGTGGAAGATGTTTTTGCAGAGGCTTCCCTGAACCCTGACTCTTTGCCTCCTGCTCCTGTTAAGCCTGATAGGTATTATAGGGTGCCTGAAGCTCATAAATATTTGTTTAAGAGTCCTAGGGCGGACCCAGAAACTATTTCTCAAGGGCCTAAGGGTGTAAAGGCTTCGGTGGTTAAAAATCCTGTTCCCACTGATAAAGAGGCAAGGGCTTTGGATAGGTGGGGAAAGGAAGTGTATACTTCTTCCACTCTAGCCATGAGAGCATTGAATTGTCAGTTTCACATGCTTAAATATCAGAATTATCTCCTTTCACAATTGAAATCTAAGGTGGATGCTTTGGCGGAAGGTATTGAGTGTAAAGAGTTGCTGGATTTGGTTCACGTGTCTGAACAAGTGGGTAAGCATTCTTTGCAATGTGGTTTTGATGCTGTACAGGCCTCCTCGAGGGTGGCTGCTACCAGTTCTGTTCTTCGCAGGCATGCTTGGTTGAAGGATCAGAATTTAGCTGAGCATGTTAAGACAAGGATTTTGGATGCTCCTTTACAGTCTGATGTGTTGTTTGGATCGCCTGTGGAAGCAGTTTTAAAGAAAATGGAGGACAAAGCTAAGTCTATGCAAACTGTTAAAGATTTTTGCAGGTGCAGCCACCAAAGTTTAGTAGAAATTGGCCTGCTAAGGGGTGGACATATCCTGCTTATGATTCCCAGTCTAGGGGTAGGTCTAGACGTGGTAGGGGCAGGGCTCAAGGTTCTTTTAGGCCTAGAACAGGAGTTCACCTGCTCAGACTTCTGGTGAGGGCAGGGGTCAGTCCTTTCGTAAACAAACCCAATGACCTGTCTTTTCAGCTGCCAGCAGATTCACGTTTGGCAGCTCCTTTGGGAGGAAGACTGTCTCTTTTCAAAGAAAATTGGGATTTAATTACTCAAGACAAATGGGTGTTGGATATCATTCACCACGGTTACAGGTTTTATTTCCATACAATGCCCCCTTTCAAAGGCATGCCAGACGTTCCTCCTCCACAAAGAAAAGAGGCTCACAAGCAAGTTTCTCAGTTACTTCACATAGGGGCCATTCAGCCAGTCCCTGTATCAGAAAGGGGCCTAGGATTTTATTCTCGCCTGTTCCTTGTACCAAAGAAGGGGAGCACGTGGAGACCAATTTTGGATTTATCTCTCCTCAACACGTTTTGGACATTCCCAAGTTCAAGATGTTGACGTTACAACAGCTTTTACCTCTGCTGGGCAAAGATCACTGGATGGTAACTTTAGATCTCAAGGAAGCTTACCTTCATGTGCCTATAAGGCTAAGTTGCAGGAAGTATCTGCGTTTCGAGCTGGAAATTCTCATTATCAGTTCTCTGCATTGCCCTTTGGCTTATCTACTGCCAGAGTATTCACAAAGGTTCTGGCTCCAGTGATAGCTTACTTCAGGCTTCAAGGAATTCAAATTTATCCTTACTTGGACGACTGCCTGATTCTGGCTCAAGAAAAGGAAGACCTTCTACAGCATCTGGAATATGTTATAGCAGTGCTAAGATGCCTAGGGTATTCTGTGAACGAAATAAAGTCCAGTCTAGTACCCTCTCAAGACATGTGCTTTCTGGGTGTGAGACTGAATACAGCAGCCCAGATGGCCTTTTTAACCCCGGACAAACAAAAGAGTCTGTCACTTTACTTCCATCAACTATCTCATCAGTCCGTGCTGACTGCAAGGACAGTCCTTCAAGCATTAGGGTTCATGGCATCTTGTATTCTGGTGCTTCCCAATGCCAAACTGCATATGAGGAAGCTACAATGGTATCTCAAAATGTATGGACACAGCACTGCCAGGATCTGGACACTTTCATTCAAATAATACCTTGCCTTCAAAAGAATTCTTGTGGTGGGCTCAGGAATGTCACCTAAACAAGGGACTCTCTGTGACCCGCCAGAGGCAAGTCAGATCTTAACGACAGATGCCTCGGACATTGCTTGGGGAGCTCATCTAAATGGAAAGTGGATACAAGACAAGTGGCCTGCCAGACTACAGCATCTACATATCAACATGAAAGAGATGTTAGCAGTCCAGTTTGCATTAATGGCTTTCAAGGAGTTACTTCTTCCAGGGCAGGTGTTGATTCTAACAGACAACACAACTGTCATGTGGTACATCAACAAGGAAGGCCGAACACATTCTTATCCTCTATGCAGGCAAGCAATGATTTTATGGAAGACAGGACTAAGCCTGCAACTAACTCTTCAGGCAAGGTTTCTGCCAGGAGCACAGAACTCCTTAGCAGATGTGTTAAGCAGACAAATCATGGATCCCCACGAGTGGAAACTGGATCTTCATGTATTTCAGAAACTGACAGTGTCATGGGGAACTCCAGACATAGATCTGTTCGCTTCTCCACTAAACCACCAGCTGCCAAAGTATTGCACAAAGGGGTTTCATCACACAGCTTGGAAAGTGGATGCTCTGTCTTTCAGTTGGAAAAACCTTCATGTGTATGCCTTTCCACCTCTGCCTCTTCTTCCAAAGGTACTATTAAAGGTCAGACAAGACAGGCCAAGGATGATTTTGATAGCTCCAGATTGGCCTCGGCAACACTGGTACCCACTACTACGGAGTCTGGTAAAGAAGCCTCCATGGCCTTTACCTCTGATTCCTCATCTGTTATCTCAGAAGGACGGTCATCTGCTCAATGTCAAGCTTCACTCTCTTCATCTAACAGCCTGGCATATTCTGTGTTGAAACACAGCAGGTCTCAACTTCCTCAACAAGTTTTAAATGTGATTATGGAAGCTAGAAGACCTAGTACAAGGAGAGTGTACGCAGAAAAATGGAAGAGATTTTTATTTTGGAGTACAGCAAAGAATTTGGAGATTTCTGAGCCTAATTTGAGTGTGGCTCTTCAATATCTTACTGAATTATTGGACAAAGGTTTGTCCTTCTCTTCCATTAAGATTCATGCTGCAGCAATTTCAGCTCACTATGATTGTGACCCACCTTTGTTTTCATCCTTTGTTCAAGCAGTTTCTTAGAGGGGCAAAGAATATAAGACCCCCAATGAGCTCCTACTCCTGCTTGGGATCTCAATTTTGTGTTGGAAAAACTTACTCTACAACCTTTTGAGCCTGCAGCTACTGCTGAATTGAAATACTTGTCATGGAAGACTGCTTTTCTGTTGGCTATTACTTCTGCAAGAAGGGTGTCTGAGTTGCAGGCCCTTATGGCAGTAGAGCCCTTTTGATTTTCCATAAGGATAGGGTATCATTACGTACTAATCCTTCTTTTATGCCTAAGGTGGTTTCTAGTGTGGCTTTAAACCAAACTATTCATTTGCCTACTTTTTTCGCAGACCCTCAAAATAAAGGGGAAAAGATTTTGCACACTTTAGATGTACACAGGCAATTGCGTTATTATTTAAGCAGGACTAAGGATTTTAGGCAGTCTCAGCAATTGTTTGTTTCTTTTGCTTTGAGTTCACAGGGCAAGCCTGTGTCAAAACAAACTATTTCTAGGTGGATTGGCTTTTGCATTGCATTTTGTTATTCCCATCATGGCAAGGAGATTCCAGCTGGGATTAGGCCTCATTCCACTAGGGCTACTGCCACTTCAACAGCATTTCTAAGGGGTGGCAACTAAGGATATTTTGGAAGCAGCTACTTGGAGTTCAGTGCATACTTTCTCTAAGCATTATCACCTTCCTATCTACTCTAAGTCTAGGGCTGGTTTTGCCACTGCTGTTTTGCAAGGCATGTTGTCAGCTCCTACTTCTTTATGATTTGCCAGCCTCCCTTACCTCTGCTTTGGGATTCTACCCAATAGTCAGGACTGCAGCAATGGAAGACGAAGAACATAGTACAGTTTTGTACCTACCATAAATGTAGATGTTCGAGGATTCCATTGCTGCAGTCCAATTTACCCTCCTCCTTCCCTCTGTATTTAGGGGTGGTTGCGTAGGTGAGTTTACATGCTTATATTTTTGTATATATTGTTGTATATATTGTACATGTTTTTGGTGCAGGTTTTTTGGGACTTGTCTTTTTAGGGTCTTCTGACATCTGGGGCAAGAAAAGACTGAGGATATGACGTCGGTCATGCGCATTAGTACCCTGACGTACTGACGTCAGTCTAATGCGCCCTGACCGACGTCAGCCTTATACTCTGGTATTCGGGCCGACTGGACGCGGACTATACCCTATAGTCAGGACTGCAGCAATGGAATCCTCGAACATCTACATTTATGGTAGGTACAAAACTGTACTTTCCAGCAATGGTCAACTACATATACTGCACCATATATTGGTTTACTCAGAATTTCACCGCTTAGTATTCATGGTCTTACTACATTTTTTGCTTTACAATATCTCAATTTACAAAGTCTGCGTTCTATCCATTTATCTCTATAAATATAACCCCTGTATACTTTAAGACTGCAACGTAATGAAGATCCATCACCTATGAAACAGTTTATTTTAATGGACCTTACAAATCTATAGCAATCATATACCATTTAATTTTTAAAAATGTACCAGAAGTCAACTGATCCCTCAGACATACCAGAAGTCAACTGATCCCGCAGACATACAAGATTAGCTGACTTTTGGTTTACAATGTGCAAAAGTGGCAATTCCCACAGCACTATTGTGAAAAGCCTCTGTACCTCGTCAAGGTAGCCAGCATCACAGAGGGCCACTCACACCACAATACTTCCGTCTACAGCCTGATCCACTCACATCACCAGTTGCATGCTACAGTCTTCCAGATGCATGCGACGCTTGCCCAGCCAAAAAATCTACATGCCTACATTTATTCACAAAGGACCAGTCCTTGGACACTGTACAAGCTCCAGCTGCCGACAAATAAGGAATCCTACACAACTTCATACTGCTCCATCATTCACACAATAGTACTGCAAATCAAGGCTAAGACAAGACATTCCACAACAGCGGTCTCTTGGTCTACATCTGCACAACATGACAGATCTTACACAAGTTATGCCAATCGATTGACCTTTGTTATTTTATTTAATTCTAGCAGCACACATACACATCACTATTTCTGAAAACTTTATTATCACTTCACTATTTCTGAAAACTTTATTATCACTTCACAATACCAGTACACATTCCATAAAATATTATTTGTCCAGAGCCTCAACTGCTCAACAGCAGGAACACCATGTACCTCAAAATTGCAAACTTGCTTGCTCAGCTACTTGTTCCGAAATGACCACAAGCAAACAAAAGATCTGAAGTAGGAGATTCATTTGTCTGCAACCTGTGGGTTATGGATCCGACATCGGATCCGAACCGGCATGGTTTTCCAGCTATGGATCCAAGCTCTCAGCTCCTCCCCTCACCCATAATGCCCTGCTCTACCCTCATGACCTCAGATCTTGTTTGCAGCGCATGGTGACTGGATTTGTTTCTCAAGCTCTCAAGCTAAGTGCTAGTTTAAGTGTTAAATTTCAAAATTTTAAAGTTTTTATTGATTTTTTGTGTGAAAGTGTAGGTTTCCCCTTTGATATATTTACTTTTTAGAGTTAATCTAAAAGTTATATCCCTCCCCTCGCTGTCAGCGTAGTGTGTGTGTGTTGGGCCTGTGAGTGTATTTTTTGTTGTTTAGTTACTTTTAGTTTTAGTAACTACTGTGTTAGATTGGGATGGCAGACCAACCCAAATCTATCTTCTCTAAATGCTCCGAGTGTGGCCATAAGCTTTCCCCAGCTGATGGCCACACGGTGTGTTAGATGCCTGGGGTTGAACACCTCACATCTGGATGTTCCATTTGTGCAGGGTTCAACCCCAGGGCATTGAAGGAGCGGAGGTCCAAGCTTGTTCTGGCGGGCCTTTTACCGCCGGACTCGGCTCCGACCTCCGTTCCTTCGAGTAACCGTGCCTACGGTTATCCTCTGCGGCACCCTCCTCCTGGGACTCAACCTCCCGCTTCTGGTTCGAGGAGAGGGATGCTAAGAAAGGGACCGGAGGAGAAGCACCATAAGCGGCGGGCCGAGACCTCTGTTTCGGCCCCGCCAGCCAAGCGGCTTCTCCCGGCTCCGTTGTCGGCTCCATCGTCGGCTCGGTCTCCTCCTTCTCGGCTCCGGTCTCCAGTATGTTTTTCACCGGGACCTGAGGAGGAGGAGACCCGATCTCCGTCGAGGCTATCGAGGAGGCACTCCAGGCCTACCTCGGTAGCCTCGTCGAGATCCACGTATAGCCTTTCAAATGCTGATCTGGACCGGATGATAAGGTTCATCCAGGCCCAGATGCAGATGGGAGTGCTCTTGCCTCCCCCCCCCCCTCTGGGGGGGAGCTCAACACCCTTTTTCAAACCGATTGCTCCTTCTCCGACCCGCTATCCGGGTTCGGAGCAGCTGGAGGC
This sequence comes from Protopterus annectens, assembly GCF_019279795.1. Taxonomy (NCBI): domain Eukaryota; kingdom Metazoa; phylum Chordata; order Ceratodontiformes; family Protopteridae; genus Protopterus; species Protopterus annectens. The sequence goes on along the minus strand of NC_056741.1, from coordinate 1,985,174,584 downwards.
GAGCAGCTGAGTCGGGGTGGGTCGGCGCCGATAGTACTTTGTACTTCGGATCCGACCCTGCCCTCGAGTGCATCGGATCCGACCTCTCGGAGCCTGGATCCGAGCCTCGGATCCGGGGGGATCAGTGCTCCTTCGGCGCCGTCTGTGTCGGAGCGCACTGTCGCCGGATCCGAGCGCCGGTGCCGGCTCCGATCCACTCTTCGGATCCGAGGGGAGCCGATTGTCGGATCCTTTGGTCGAGGTCGGCCCCTTCGGCGTTTGATGTAGTGGAGAGGGCCCTGTTGAGGGTCTCCGGACCCCCGGCACTTGTCTCGGCTCCGTCCCGCGCTCCCTCTGCACTGGGCCAGGCTTCCACCATCCGGCCCTTGGGACAGCCCGCTTCTGTGCCCCAAGCTGCTCCAATGGAACAAGTTGCTGCTTGCGAGGAGTCCTCTGACAGCCCCCCAGAGGATGTTCCTCGCAAGCATACGTGCAAAAGGAGGCACATTGACTCCCCCGAGTCTCTCACGGAAGACACGGACTTGGAGGAAGGGGAAGGCTCCCCACGGTCACCCCCCGAGGATGTCTCATTTGGAGACATCATGGAAATGCTCCATATAAGGGGGGGGGGTGGTCTGCCCCCAGGTCTTCCTCGGACGAGTCCATGTTCTTGGAGGCATTTGAAGCGGGCCCGTCTACCTCTTGGGTGTCCCCTCCTGCCGACCCCCTGGTGGATCTCATTACCACCAGGGCGTGGAAGGAACCGGACACCGTGGAGCCAATTCCTAAGAGGCCCGATAGGATACTCAGCCCACAGTCCGACCGTGCCCATTGGAGTAAGGGGCCTCCGGTAGATGCCATGTTGACAGCGGCGGCCACCAAGAGGGAACTTACTCAGGAGAGTCCCTCAGTCCATCCCCCGAGCAAGGAGTCTCGGATGATGGACCGCTTGGGGAAGCGGATGTTTAGTTCAGCGACCTTCTCGGTAAGGGCGCTGAACTACCTGGCACACATCATTAGGATGCAGCGAGATCTCATTAAAGAATACGCTGCATCTCCCCCAGAGTCCATGTCGGAGGAGGGCAGGGTTCTGCACTCCACCCGCATGGCCACTCTTAGATCAGTTACTAATACCTCTATGCGACTACTCTCCCACGCTACGGAAGGCGCCGCTAGAGCAGGGGCAGGCCTAGTCACTAGACGTCAGGCCTGGCTCCGTCACTGCGATTTTTCTGAGCCCTTCAAAGCGTCGTTTGCGAACGCCCCCTTCAATGGTTCTGCCCTCTTTGGCAAAACCGTTCGCGAAACCTTGACCCAGAGCGAGAAGGACGGGAAGACGCTGTCTGCCATCGGAATCCGCTTCTCTGCACCCCAGAGGCCCTACTCTAGGAACCAAAAGGGTCAGAAGAAGATGTGGTTCCGGAAGTCGCAGCAGTCCCAGCCTGCTCCGGACAACCAGTCCTTCCGTGGCAGAGGAGGACAGGGAGGACGCCGCCCTAGAGGCAGAGGGGCTCCCAGAAACTTCGGGTCCAGAGAACCTTTCTCGGAACGGCCCGCGCAGCAACCGGGAGGGGTTGCCCGACTGCCCCACTCGGGAGGCAGTCGTGGGACGTTTTTCGGGGCACCTAGCGGCATGGGAGTCCATAACATCAGACCGCTGGGTTCTCCAAATCATATCCAGAGGATACCGCATCCCTTTCTTCACTTTCCAAAGTTGAAGTCCCTCCCAGATGTTCCACCGGTCAACGGGAGGCCGCTGGCAGAAATTGGCCATCTGCTAAAGAAAAGAGCCATCCAGCCCGCCCCCAGACCAGATCGGATCAGGGTTCTACTCCAGGTTCTTTTAGTGCCAAAGAAGATGGGGAACTAAGACCAATTCTAGACCTTTCTCTCTTGAATCTGGCAGTCCCCAAGGAAAAATTCAATGGTCACTCTGCAGTCTATTCTCCCCTTCTGGGAGAAAATCACTGGATGTGCTCTATAGACCTCAAAGATGCACTACCACATCCTGATGGACAGGCGCCCAGGAGGTTCCTCCGCTTCGGCTGGGAGCCAGTCACTACCAGTTCCGGGTCCTTCCCTTTGGTCTCACCACGGCCCCCAGGGTGTTCACCAAAGTATTAGCAGTGGTAGCGGCCCACCTGAGGCTTCAGGGGGTGCAGGTCTTTCCCTACCTGGACGACTGGCTTCTTACCGCCCAACAAGGCATCTACTATTATTGGCGAGACTCCTTTCTCCATCTTGCTCCCTTTCTGGGCATTACAATAAATACAAAGAAATCCAACCTGGCCCACACAGCTCTTAGATTTTATAGGGGCCAGGCTAGACACAAGGAGTTTACGAGCCTTCCTCACTGCGGACAGAGTTCAAAATCTGCAGCTCCAGGTGCGGGCCATTCTCCACTCAAGTTCTGTTCCGGCGGAGTTGGTCCTGAGGGCTCTAGGGTCCATGGCGCCTGCTATAGCACTTCTCCCTCTTGCCAGGCTCAATATGCATCCTCCAGTGGACTCTTAGTACAGTGGTCATACTTTGCTCTCCCTATGCATCATCCCATTGCGATCAGCAAGGCTTGCAAGCGGTCCCTCCTGTGGTGGCTTCACTCTCCAGATCTCCACGGAGGCCGCCCATTTTGTGCTTCTCCCCTCGCCACGGTGACCACGGACGCCTCCCGGTGGGGTGGGGGCATTTTGGGCCGGACCGTCCAAGGCACGTGGAACGATACAGAGACCTTACTGCATATCAACGTTCTAGAGATGAGAGCAGTGCTCTTAGCGTTGCTAGCACTTCACGACTTTCTTCCCTTGGGAACAATTGCGATTCAATCGGACAACATGTCTGTGGTCTGGTACATCAACAAGCAAGGGGGAACAAGGTCTTACCCCTTTGTCGAGAAGCCATGAGATCTTGTGAATGGGCGATCACCATCAACCGCTTTCTAAAAGCAACGCACAGTCCGGATCGATCCAACATCCTGGCGGACAAGCTCAGTCGCACCATTCTGACCCCTTACGAGTGGTCTCTCAATTTTCAAGTAGCGGAACGCATATTCGCACGGTGGGGAACTCCTTCATGCGATCTTTTGCCTCTCCCTCAAACACCAAGTGCGACAGTTTTTCGCTCTGATACCTCCTCAGGAGGTTCTCCAAGAGACGCTCTGGTGCATGCTTGGCCACCCGGTCTTTACGCTTATCCACCCTTGCCTCTGATGCTCCAAGTTCTTCAGAAAGCCTCTCGGTGGGTTGCAGAATGATTCTCATTGCTCCGTTTTGGCCTCGACAGATCTGGTTCCCCTTTCTAAGGTCTCACTCGGTGAATCCTCCTTGGATTCTAGATCCCATTCCGGATCTGATATCCCATCCATCTTGCATACCTCCTCCGAACCTGGACAACCTGAAGCTGACCGCTTGGCTGCTCCAGTTCCACTCCTGATCAGGACTCCCGGTATTTCGTCACCTGTTAAGGCAATACTGGTGGCAGCTCATAAACCGTCCACTAGGAAAGTCTACCGCAGCAAGTGGAAACTGTTTTCTTTGTGGGCGGAGCGGCAAGGCCTGAATCCCTTCACGGTTCCTCTCCCCTTAGTGCTTGACTTTCTAACCACTCTTTTTAACGATGGTGCCAGCAGTTCCACAGTCAAAGTACAACTGGCGGCAATTTCTCATTATCACATTGGACATGACTCTAATCCTCTTATGTCAGCCAAGTTGTGTAAAATTTTCCTTAAAGGTACTTTTCTTCTCAGGCCCCCTGTAAAACAAGCGGTTCCTCCTTGGGACCTCTCTTTGGTTCTCCAGGCCTTGACCGCCCCCCCTTTCGAACCAGCGGCTACAGTAGACCTCAAATTCTTGTCTTACAAGACAGCCTTTTTAGTAGCCATTACATCGGCCAAGAGAGTTTCAGAGCTTCAAGCATTATCAGCTAAACCTCCTTACTTGGTATTTCATCCGGACCGTGTTTACCTCAGGACCAACCGATCCTTTCTTCCTAAAGTTGCTTCTGAAGCAAACATTAATCAGTCCATTAACCTCCCTGTTTTCTTCCCTAAATATGAAAACAAAGGTGAATACAAGCTTCACTCATTAGATGTCCACAGGCAACTTAGATTTTATCTAAACAGAACGGCTGGTCATAGGCAATCCGACCAGTTGTTTATTTCCTTTGCTAAATTTAATTTGGGCAAGCCAATTTCTAAAGTTTCTCTGTCTCGCTGGATTTCACAGTGCATCTTATTGGCTTATCAAGCTTCAGGAAGGCCCGCACCGGAGGGTGTACATGCCCATTCAACCCGGTCAGTATCTACCTCGGCAGCCTTCAAGGCTAGGATTCCTCTAGATGATATTTGTGCAGCAGCCACGTGGGCTTCATCTCATACTTTTATTTCCCACTATAAGTTGGATCTTGCATCTAGGGGTAGAGCATCATTTGGCTCCGCGGTGCTCCGGAATATCCTTCCATGATGGCTGCCCAAGATTCAGGTAGCTGGGGGCTCTGTCCCACAGGTTGCAGACAAATGAATCTCCTACTTCAGATTTAGAAGTTATGTACTCACCATAACGTTCCATCTGAGTAGGTGTATTCATTTGTCTGCAACCATCCCGCCCTCCTATCCCCCTGGCCTTTCAGTTTCCTGCATATTATCTGTTACCCTTTTCAGGGTGTTTTTTTGCTGTTGGCAAACTCGATCTGAGGTCATGAGGGTAGAGCAGGGCATTATGGGTGAGGGGAGGAGCTGAGAGCTTGGATCCATAGCTGGAAAACCATGCCGGTTCGGATCCGATGTCGGATCCATAACCCACAGGTTACAGACAAATGAATACACCTACTCAGATGGAACGTTTATGGTGAGTACATAACTTCTAATTTCACCCGGACCAACTTGTTACAAACTACTATGCCTACTTTACAACCTGCGCCCTCAATGCTATGAATACTTCACTATTTCATGCTTGGATTGATACTCCATTGAAAATGGCACTTTCCAAGTGTGTAATGTGCAGGACTCTAATCATACCATTCACAGATGAAGCCAAAAAGATACATTTAGTGACTGCATGTAATAGCCAGTCCATACACCATCAGTAATACATTTCTACCTTACATAGCTTATCAATTCCATCCATTTAACCATCAGACACACACCATTTAATTTACCATCCATTAACAACTTAAGAACCAATCCAGTTAGCTATATTCATCAAGTCAGGAAACCTTAACATTGCACATCACAAACCATTCATAACCCATTTGTAGACTCCATTTCACATCATATGAATTCATTGTAGCACCATGTTAGACATTGCATTGAACACGATGGTCTTCTGTAGTGAGCTGTACTACTTCCATGCAATGTGATTCCATCGTACAGGTAGCCAAATGTAATTACCTTGCAGAAAAGAGGCTGAAATGTGGAGTATGACCACTACTTTTCCACACAGCCAGGGGGTGCAAAGACAAAATCCTCAACTCTTTACACTCTGATATGTGCATAAAACACAATTAGTCTGTGAACATCCACGGTATGGATAACAGAGGTTCCTGAATAGGTCTATCACCATTGCCATGGACGGTTTTGTCGAGCAAAAACATATCGACTAGATGGGAGACCCTACAGTCCCAGGTTAGTGCCCATGAAATGTCATGGCAACAAATCCGGAGTGAGAGACAAGACTCTGAATAGACCATCGACTATATCCAAAACAGGGGGTATAGCCAGAGGCCTATGTTGTAAGCTCAAATGATGGAAGCCTGTTCTGAGGACAGGGATTATTCCTCCACTCTAGGCCTTTTATCTGTGGGTGTGGGTGAGTACCCCTGATAAGAGTAATCAAGTCCTCGGCCATTTTAAGCATCTGCTTCTTCGTTGTGGTTCCAGGTGAGGGGCCCTTACAAAACGGTTTCCTGGGGTGTTTGGAAGCCTTGGCCTTGGTAAAGGCCTTTATAGAGAAGGTAGAGGGAGGTCTGAAGATGCCATGAGAAGAGGCAGATTTCTTGACTGTCTCAGCATCAGTAGCAAAGGAGGCTTTGGTATAGCCAGGTAAGATTTTGGCCGACACACCAGCCTCGGGTACCGAAGGTACTGCTAAAGAGGTGTCGTCTGTAGGCAGAGGCTGTGTCATAGTCTCGCTGCAAACTGGGACACTAGAGGTCGGCTTAAGCTTGGTGTTGGTAGAGGCCGCGGACCGCATGTGTCTGGCCTTTTCCTTGTGTTTTTTGTGTAAATGCGTAGTCGGTATATCAGATGACATTGTAAAATTCAAATCTTCTCCAAAAAGATTTTCAGCGAACTCGCCCCGACGCTTTATAGTGCGCATATTGAAAGCACAAAAGCGACAGGCCGAGACGTAGTGGTCTGGGCCTAAGCAAGGTATGCAAAGGGAATGTAAATCCCTATGAGGTATTTGCTTCCCACAAGAAATACAATTAACTTTTACTGCTTTTAGTGACATTGGTCTGAGCCAAGAAACTTATCCCCAATGGGGTACTTAGCTTTTTAGATGACTTTGGAATGCTGATATTTAGTTCTCATGAGCTGGCCGACCGGCACTTGCAAACTGCTTCTGCCTCGGGCACCGCTCGGCAAGAAATACTGAAGAAAATTGCCTCGGCTGTTTCCTTTATACCCATGCTGCACTAACGTCAGGGAAGAAGTGAAGACAAACTACGCCGGACCAGGACTTTGGAATACTGCTGACTGAGGGGGATCGCCTGATGGCAGGACAACCCATTTGTGATGACTGCAGCTGTATGCACGATGAACATTGTCCAATGCCACCCACAGGAGCCAGTGCACAATCACAGGATGGGGGGTGTGTGAAGTAATACTGCAACATGGAAGGCATGGACATCTTTCGGGTAACAATTCACACAACTTTGATGTCCTCCAGTTCCACTGTTGTACTATTCCATGTGGTTGCCTTCCGCAGCTCACCATGAACTCTATTCTTTGCTAGATGTTTCCCTAGGAAAAGGTGGATGACAGCCCGTTCCAATCTAGCTCTGCCCATTGTGATTGTCCTGCTTGCATTTTTACACAGCGTCTCATCTATGGAACAACTAGCTACTTAAATGATAGCATTTGTGGTGGTGCCACGTTCCTTAAGTCCCCTGAAGAGGCCATGGATCTTCTGTAGTGAGCTGTACTACTTCCATGCAATGTGTTTCCATGGTACAGGTAGCCAAATGAAATTACCTTGCAGAAAAGAGGCTGAAATGTGGAGTATGACCACTACTTTTCCACACAGCCAGGGGGTGCAAAAACAAAATCCGCTGTTTTACACACTATGTGCACAAAACCCAATTAGTCTGTGAACATCCACAGTATGCATAACAGGTTCCTGAATAGGTCTATCACCATTGCCATGAAGGACGCTTTGGTCTTGAGCAAAAACATTACATCGACTTGACAGGAGACCCTCCCGTCCAAGGTTACTGCCCGTCAAATGTCATTGCTTCATGTACATACATTTAGGTGAGTCTTTGACATGTCTTACAGGGGGTTCTGTTCAGTACTTTTTCCTTCTAGTTAAACCCATGTAGGTGTCCATTTCATATGTTTTCTTAAACGTAGAACCCCCTTCCTGAAGGTTCTGAAGGTAGTCTGTATAACGGTCCATTCAGGTTGCGAAATGCAGACATATCTAAAAAAGTCTGTTTATAGCTCATTATGCACCCCTCTGTATTCATTACTACACAATACCGGATTAGGTGGATGTTACTTTTCTGTGTCTCGAAAAACTTCGAAACTTCATGGAAAATATTTTCCTCTTTGATAGGCAAGATTGCCTTGTTCATCTGTGATCACTACAGTGTTAAGTTGGTCCACTGAGTGTGGTAACTTGGTGTGATTGACCATAGAGGGAACCAGGGCTCTCTTGACCAGTATTGAGTCAAGCTAAAGATGTACACTTTTTCCAACTTAAGTTTCAGCTGCACATTTGGAAAGACTCTGAAGGGTGGTACAGCATGCAGACAATTCCCCTGCCAAGAGGTGGAGATGGCATCGCTTATCACTGCCTTGTCATTTTGCAATGCCAGCCTAATTGCCTGTTGGAAAAGGCAAACAGGTGCATTTGAGGTACGCCCCACATGTGGTCCAGTTCCAGTAAGATCTCTGAAGCTGTACAGAATGCCTGGGTGCATCCCAATGGGTGTCACTTAACTGGTCAATCAGGGCTAATATTGCATATTCTAGCAGTCGTTAGAACCACAAAACAGTTAAAATTAATTTAACTGCAGTGAGCTATTAATGGTATAGGTGTAGTCTCGCCTAGTACCATCAATAGCTGGGGATAATACTCTTGTTAGTTGAAAAAAATTCCCACCATTTACTTACCCAGTCCACATTAGTAAATGCGCTGTTTCAACCTGGAGGTTTACTACAGTCACCGAATCGTGAAATATGTCTAGCAATCAGCATTTCTCAGGACGCTCACACTTAGCAATATTCTTTGGTATGTCAGGTATAGACATGGGTTGCTTTCCAAGATCCCTCTTAGCTTTTTATAACTTCCAACATCAGGTCATATATGTAGTCAAACCTTCTTTTCTCAAATATTGGTTTGGCTACCCTCCTGTTTTGCTTTTGGGTACACCACGATACCTTAGCTCTCCCTTTGCTGACTTCTTTGTAGGGAATCTCACCACTGCTTGCTCACGATGAACGTTCTCATTATGATCCAGGATGGCAAGTATGATTCTTGATTTCATTCCTGCAAAACTAAAGTGCTCAAACTTGGGGCAATATTTGCATAGTAATGCATGGAACACCTCCAGATCGCCAGTATGGCAGAATTTGGTGATGTGCTTCAAATCTTTAATGAGAAATTTGTTAGCAACAATTCTCCAATGCACTGTGACAGGCATCATCTTCTTCCAGCCACTTTGTCTCGTCTCCATCGATGAGTGGCATTTCATGTCCACAACAGGAAACCTTGTTGCCACCATCCCAACTGTGTTGGTCGGTTACATGGTAGAGCAATGACAACCATTTCTCCTCTAGTACTACTGCATCCCTTTCACACGTTTCAGCACACCACCACAGGTGATTTGAAATACTGTGGCACCACTGCAGTAAGTCTTGCTTGCCTCTCCTTTTCCCAGCTTCAGTGATTTTCTTAGTCAAATTTTTGGTCATATGCCACACATCAAACTGATGATCCACCTTTGGAAATTCTGTGCGCATCAATAACCTTATTCCAGGAAGTCTGTCTGTCGCCACAAGGCTGACATTAACATTTTTATCCATCAAGTTTTTCATGCACTTCTTAAAAGCTTTCTTCTTCAGTGCCACTGAGGATACACCTCAGCTGACCTACTCCAGGCAGAAATCTACAATGAATCCAGCTTCCAGGTCCATCATGCTGTAGCAGCAGTACTTTGCAGAATAGCCTGGACTATCACACCGCCCATCTCCAGCTAACCTTACTTCCTTACCCATTGCATCTTCTAGCAGACTAGACTGATGCTGTGTCCAAGTATGCTGCAAAACGGGGAATAAATACTCCCGTTGAATCGAATAGAATGTGGTTTCACTTATAAATTCAAGTCCTAGATGAGCACTGAATCGCGCTATATGTGCATATGTACTTCCACTGAAAAGTACAGACGATGCCAGTAGAAGATTGCCAGCTGGCATTCGGCCGATTAATGGTTGACTTTCCCAATGGAGAACTTCATGTCCACTAATGCATGAAACATTCACCGAGACATAGGATCCCAACTTCACTTTCCTCAGTTCCACAGCCGAGGTGTGGCATTGTGGACAGGTCAGTTTCAGCAACAGGCAATCCAGGCAGGACTCAAACACAATGAACTTTGATTCTCCAACCATTTTCTCGTCTTCGTCCTGTTCCAGCACTGTGTCTTCGATGTCCTTCAAGGATGCATCTGCAGTCATAACATATGGGTTGTCCTGCCTCAGGCAGCCCTTCAGTCGGCCGGATTCCAAAGTCTGGGTCTGGCCTCGGCTGATGTCGCATCTTCCCCGACGTCACAGCTGCTGGGGTATAAAGGCATCAGCCGACGCCATTTTCCTCAGTCTTTCTTGCCGCGCGGTGCCCGAAGCAGAAGCTGTTCGCAAGTGCCGGTCGGTCAGATCCAGAGATTCAGCTACCGAAGACTTCTAAAAAGCTAAGTACCCCGTTGGGGACTCTTTCTTGCCTCAGCCGATGTCAAAGTAAAATAATTGTTTAACTTGTGGGAAACAAATACCTCATAAGGATTTCCATTCCTACTGCCTTCCTTGCTTAGGCCCAGACCACGACGTATCAGCCTGTTTAGCCTGTGCCTCCTTCAACCGACGGACTCTTAGACGTCGGTCGGAGTTTGCAGAAGAGTTTTTTGGATCCACTTTTGCATATAAAATGCCGTCGGAGACTCCGACTACGCATTTAGCCAAAAAACGCAAGAAAGGACCGACATTCGCCCGCGTTTCGCTGAAACCACGGTTAGGCCTACCGCGAGTGTCTCGGTTTCGGCTGAAACCGAGGCCTCGGTTCTTCCTTCTGCCGAAATCATACCTCCGACAACTGAGGCCAGCGAGGCCCCAGCCGAGTCGGCTACAGAAATCCCTACCGAAGAAGCAAGCGCACGAGAATTGTCCGACACCATTCCTTTGGACATTTCCACTCCTGCACGTGGGGCAGCTAGGCCCCCTGCTTCTATGTCTATTAAGACTTTCTCCAGGGCTAAAGCAGCTAAAATTACTAAAGCTTTACCTGCAAAATCAACCTCACAGAGACCTTCCTCCAGTACCCAGATTCTCAGTCTTGCTGAGGACCTTATTTCTCTGATCAGGGGTTTCCAACCTCACCCAGACAGGGCCTCCCAACCTCCTCCTGACAAAAGGCCCAGGACTGAACCCCCTGAACCTCTCTCCTCGGACTACTCCTCGGATGGATCTGATTTGTCAGACCATCACGAAGGACCATACTCACTTTATGAGGACTCTGATGCAGAAGACTCTATCCCTTCTGCTTCCCCTCCAGAGGAATTTTCCTTTGGGAAAACTTTACACTCTATGAGGGAACACTTTCAATGGCAGGGTCAGGATTTTTCTGATTCTAGAAAAAGACTTAGGACTTTCTTACACTTGCCACAGCATAGGCCTGTAGCCATACCACCTGTGCTAACTGTAGTTGATGATGCATATAATGATGTCAGCTCTGCCCCTGATTCACTTCCTCCGGCCCATGCCAAACCTGACAGATACTACAGGGTTCCGGATTCCCACTTCCACTTGTATAAGGCCCATGCTGCAGACCCAGAAACTATTTCTCAGGGCCCAAAAGGTGTTGCAGCTGCCACTGCCAAAAAACCCCTACCCTCTGAAAGGGAGTCAAGAGCATTAGAGAGATGGGGAAAAAAGGTTTACACATCTGCTACTCTTTCTGCCAGGGCTTTAAACTGTCAATTCCATATGATACAGTACCAGGAATATTTGGTAGACCAGCTGAATAAAAAGCTTTCTTCTCCTGAACCTTTAGACCGTAAGGCCCTTCAGGATTTGGTACACAATTCTCAGCAGGTCAGTAATCATTTTTTAAAATGTGGCTATGATGCACTGGAAGCTTCATTTAGATCATCTATGACTGGGGCAGTAATTCGTAGACATGCCTGGCTAAAAGAACAATCCTTACCGGACCATGTTAAGGCTAAACTCCTAGATGCTCCAATGGAGAAACAAAGTTTATTTGGCTCCCCTGCACAGGAGATTCTAAAGAAAGTGGAAGAAAAGGCAAAATCTGTGCAAACAGTTAAGGATTTTCTGCAGGTTCAACCTCCGAGTTTCAGCAGAAACTGGCCTTCAAAGAATTGGTCCTTTCCAGACAACTCCAAAGCACAGAGGGGCAGGAATAGACGCCCAAGAGGCAGAGGTCAATCAAAAGGTGCCTACAGGGGTCGCCAGTGGCAACCTGCCAACCAGAGGAGTACTGCCACAGCTGCAACTACATCCACTTCCACAGGACAAACACAATGACTTGACTCTGACTCCGCCTACAAGGGAACAACTGGAAGCACCCTTGGGCGGAAAATTGGCTTTATTCTCAAACAACTGGCATTGCATTACAACAGACAAATGGACATTGCAAACAATAGACAGAGGATACAGGTTTCATTTCCACACTTTACCAAGAAGGAGCGGAATGCCAAACCTTCCACCAAACCAGAAGCCAGAGGCTTTAAGACAAATCAACAATTTACTTCAGATGAAAGCAATAGAAAGGGTACCGTCTATGGAACAAGGCCAAGGGTTTTACTCCAGACTATTCCTTGTACCAAGAAAAGAAACCCAATGGAGGCCTATTCTCGATTTGTCCGCACTAAACACATATCTCATTGTGCCAAAATTCAAAATGCTGACCCTACAGCAACTTCTTCCCGTGTTGGGCAAGGAGTCTTGGCTGGTGACTCTAGATCTCAAGGAGGCATACCTGCACGTCCCTATTCGACCAGATTGCAGAAGACACCTCAGATTTCTTGCAGGATCAGAGCATTATCAATTCTCAGCATTGCCATTTGGCTTATCTACTGCGCCCAGAGTATTCACGAAATGCCTGGCATCAGTAATTGCACATTGCAGGCTTCAGGGAATTCAAATCTACCCATACCTGGACGACTGCCTAATACAAGCGGAGAACAGGACAAGACTTACAAAGGATTTGGTGTATGTCATACACCTGTTACAGGCCTTGGGATACACAGTCAACATCCAGAAGTCAAGACTAGTGCCATCCCAAAGGATAACCTTTTTGGGTGCGGATCTGGACACAATAACTCAGATGGCTTTTCTCACAGAAGAAAAACAAAAGCAACTACCAGTCTACTTCATGGCTTTGAGAAGACAAACTCAGCTCACTGGAAGGAAAGTCCTGCAGGCCCTGGGTTACATGGCATCTTGCATAATCTTGATCCCACATGCCAGGCTGCATATGAGGAAATTACAATGGTACCTAAGGAATGTATGGTCTCAACACAGAGACGGTCTAGAAACCATGATTCCAATCATTCCATGCCTGAAAAAGGAATTCCTGTGGTGGGCCCAGGCCTGCCAGTCCGACAGAGGGTTGCCTTTCACCAAACCACATCCAAGGCAGACCATCACCACGGACGCCTCAGACCGAGGATGGGGAGCACACATGGAAGACAAGTGCATCCAAGGCCTATGGACTCAAGACCAACTGAATTTGCACATAAACCTAAAGGAGATGCTGGCAGTGAAACATGCAATCGAGGCATTCAAATCATTCCTCCAGCAAGGTCATCTGCTGATAAGGACAGACAATACCACAGTCATGTGGTACATAAACAGGGAGGCACGCATTCCTACCCTCTATGCCGGATGGCAATGGATCTGTGGAACCTAGCCCTGGATCTCAACATCCAACTGCAGGCCAGATTCGTACTAGGAAAAGAGAATTCACTAGCAGACAGCTTAAGCAGAACTACCACAGATGCTCACGAATTGATGCTGCATCCAGACATCTTCAAAATCATAACAAACAAATGGGGAATGCCAGAGATAGACCTGTTCGCCTCCCCACTCAACAACCAACTACAGAAATTCTGCTCAAGAGTATACCACCCACAAGCCTGGAAGGTGGACTCCCTCTCTTTCATCTGGAATGCCCTAGCAGTGTATGCCTTTCCACCACTTCCATTGATGTACAGAGTACTACTGAAGATCAGAGATGAACAGCCAAATGTGATACTGATAGCACCAGACTGGCCAAGGCAGCACTGGTATCCGCTGCTGAGAAGCATGACTCGGCCGAACTCATGGCCTCTACCCCTATGGCCTCTACTTCTAACGCAGAACAACTTCAAGACACTGCATCCAAACTTGAAAACACTGCAGCTGACTGCCTGATAATTGCCTAAAACAAAACCAATTTGTCTTATCTCAAAGGGTCAAGGACATAATCCTGGAGGCTCGAAGACCCTCCACAAGGAAGACATACTCAGCTAAATGGAAGAGATTCCTCATTTGGGGCGCTTCAAAGGGTACAAATGTCACACTGGCAAACCTAGCGCACATCCTAGAATACTTAGCAGAACTGTTCCACAATGGCCTGTCATATTCTTCCATTAAGATCCATGCTTCAGCAATTTTAGCAGAATACAACATGGATCCTCCAATCTTCTCTCACCCTCTCCTCAGACAATTTTTAAGAGGGATCAAAAATGTAAAACCTCCAAGAAAACCCCCTCTTCCTGCATGGGATCTCAATTTTGTGCTGGAAAAATTAACACTACCTCCCTTTGAACCAGCAGCATCAGCAGACTTACAGTTCTTATCTTGGAAAACTGCTTTCCTTCTAGCAATCACTTCAGCAAGAAGAGTATTCGAGTTACAGGTGCTAATGGCAGTGCAGCCTTTCCTTATTTTCCACCAGGATAGAGTGTCTCTGAGAACCAATCCTACTTTCATGCCAAAGGTGGTATCCAGGGTATCCTTGAACCAAGCTATTCATTTGCCTACGTTCTTCCCTAACCCACAGAACAGGGGGGAAAAACTACTGCACACCTTGGATGTACACAGACAACTACGCTACTATCTGGACAGAACTAAAACCAGCAGAAAAACTGACCAACTTCTGGTAGCATATGCAGCTGGAGTGCAAGGAAAAGCAATTTCCAGACAGACAGTCTCTAAATGGATAGGAAATTGCATTCATTTCTGCTACTCTTTTCATGGAAAGTCAGCTCCTGAAAATATTAGGCCTCACTCCACAAGAGCCACAGCCACCACTACAGCTTTCCTACGAGGGGTGGCTACCAAAGACATTTTAGAAGCTGCTACTTGGAGCTCCGTGCATACATTTGCCAAGCATTACAATCTACCTTTATACTCCAGATCCCGAGCAGGTTTTGCAACTGCAGTTTTACAGGGGATCATAACTACACCATCCTTATCTTAGTACCTCCTCCCCCAGTTTGGCTATGGTATTCTACCCATATGTTATGACTGCAGATGCATCCTTGAAGGACTTAGTACAGTTTTGTACCTACCATAAATGTAGATGTCCGATAGGTATGCATCTGCAGTCAGGATTACCCACCCGCCTTCCCCTCTGTGGTATTCCTAGGGTGCTTACCCCTCTTTCAGCTAGCTGGGGGAATCTATTATGGTGTATTTGTTTGTGTGTATGTATGTATATATATATATATATATATATATATATATATATATATATAGTTTTACTCTGTTTGGAATTTTCAATTTTATCCAAATTTAGCCTTCCTAGAGGGCACCTGGCATCTGGGGCAAGAAACACTGAGGAAAATGGCATCGGCTGATGCCTTTATACCCCAGCAGCTGTGACGTCGGGGAAGATGCGACATCAGCTGAGGCCAGACCCAGACTTTGGAATCCGGCGATCAAAGGCTGCCTGAGGCAGGACAACCCATATGTTATGACTGCAGATGCATACCTATCGGACATCTACATTTATGGTAGGTACAAAACTGTACTATCTCTGACGTAGACAAGTTGTCAGAAGTGTACAACCAGTCTGGATCCTTTTCCACATCATATGTCCACTGAGAAAGTGAGGAGCTGCTATGCATGCTCGTGTTATGGACGTCCTTTCGTAGCTTGACCGGAGTACTGCAATGCGTCATCTCCGCAGCAATGTATGCACTAGAGCTACATGTGGCCGCTTCAGTGCAACTTTTGTCCTTTTCATTGGGACATCTAATCTCAATCAGGTGCTGATTGGCATTATTGAAACTGTGTTGTGGTCCGTCCGCACTCAATTCTGTTTGTACATCCTTTGATTTTTTTAAAATATGTGTGGTCTAACAGTGGTGAGACTCCTACTTCTGGAACCTGTACAGCTGCATCAATCATAGTGCGTGGTACTGTTTCAAGGTCCTTTAGCTTCACTTGAATTCCTATGCTGCTACCTTTCTTTTGGGGAAACTTTGTCTGGCATGCGACTGTACTCTGACTGCAAATCCCAGTCTCCATTGCGTATACTTCCATGTTTTCGACTACCTCTTCATACAAATCAGTTGCTTGAACCTACAATCACATAAGTGTTAATCAGTCAATGCTTGACTAATGACAAAGTTAACTACAGACACTCTACGATAACAGGATAAGCATTTTGATTGCCGACATCCTGACTCAATATAGTCAAGGGAGTCCCAATGAACTACATAAAAAGTTTGTAATTTACACTATTACTCAGACAACCATAGACTGAATGCTTATCCAGAATCGCATATTACTGTAGGTTTTCATGTAAACTTACTTCCACACATTCTTGATGCGCTTGACAGTCTTCCATTCGGTCTTCCACAGTGTGTCTTGACGCATCATTATCTGCATCCCTTTGATTCTGTAGCTGCACATGCTTCCTCTGCAAGAGGTACAAAAAGTAAGGCACATTAAAATTACATTCACCTGAGTAGTGACTAATTATTTGTGCGCTGAAGGGGTAATACAATTACACTCACCTTGCGTTGCACAGACCGTTGCTCTGTCACAAGGTCTTGCAATGTAGGCTGCGTTTTACTCAGAAGGTCTTCAATAAGCTGCATGTAAAAAGTACATCCAATTAACTGTTGCAATTTGAAACGCATGCAGTGCCAGTATCTCACTACGCAAACATCAGTTGACTCATTAAACCTTTCATTGCTCCACTGATGCTCACCTTCTGCTGCTGTTTCTGCTGCAACCAATGTACTGAAGATGTCCGTGTCTTGCTGTTCGAAAGTGAGAAAATTGATGGTACTGCCGCTTTTATTAATCTCCGAATTGGTCGCTTGGGTCTCATCTCATCAGGAAGTAGCTGTTGCTGGTAGTCAAGGTGAAACTGGCTCTGCTCAAAGTGTTGAGAGCAGAGGAAATGTCATGGCTTTGCACTACCCAAAACTTCCTTAACAAACTTCGGTATGCTACCAACATCTCTACCACAGTTAATCACCCACTGTCTACACAGGTTGATATCCCGTGGAAACCGATGGAATGATACCCCCTGTGGCAGATTGTCTTGGCGCATACTACAGTTGATTGCAAAGCAGGAAGGCATTTTGACGATCACCTAATAAAAATAGAAGGTACTATATCAAATCATACAGTACACACAATTAATTCATGGTAAACTAGTTACATTCCTTGATATTCATACAACCTGTAAGACTTAATGGTTAGAATCGATGTGCAATGAGATATCCAACTTTAATAATGGCTGCTTTTGTGTGACAGTCATGCAATACATTTGTCAGTGTCACTTGCATCCGCCTTCTCTCTGCAATCAAAGTGTATCCTCGCTTACAGCCTTTACACGACACATGGAAGTCTGCAATTACTCCGATTCAAACTGGGGCACTGTAAACATCTACTTTTCTACATGAGCAATGTGAAAGCATTTTTCATTCAGGTGAATTTCTCCCCTTACCACAAAAACACTTTGTGCTACAAATTAATGAAATGACGCAGGATGGCATATAGCGATTGTATGCTAACTCTGCAAAGGCCTAATGACTTATGGATTCATTAGTCTTGCATAGGCAGTGTGACCGGACCTGTACATAATTAAAAGCCACTTAAAGGATGACATACACTTTTGTCTGCATGGTGTGAAGGACGTCAACAGTTGCACAGGTGGACATTCGCCAATGATTTAAAGTTGCTGAAATATTGCTATAAAAAAAGACAATCACCATCATGATATACAACAGTGAAAATGGCTGTAAGTACGTACTCTGCTCTCAGAGCAGCATCAATTTAAGGCGATGGTAGACAGATGTACAAATGTACACATGACACATTAAGTATCCAAGTCAGTGATACTAACTTTATTAGTGTACAAACTTCATAATAAGGTAGCGTATACAGTATTTGACAAGTAAAACCTTTTTCAACTGTGACCAGGAATGCACAGCTAACCATAGACATGTCAGTGTTCAGAAAAAATCCAAAGTCCCTCAAAGGGTCTAAATCCTGTGTACGAATCATCATCTGCACATGGAAACTGTTCTCGAATTCATGATACTACACAAGCAGGAAGCACCATTCGATTACCAAATCCCAGCCTTCGATTGTTATGCACCCACAACACATATGCACGGTACGCCACAACCCGGTAAACCTGAAATATAGAGCAATCCTGTGGTCAGAGAGACAGAGTGACGGAGAGACCCAGACTGACAGAGACACACCGACAGACACATAACGTACTTGTTTGTCCACTGTGGTGGTTGATAACACCCTCTACGCCGACACAGAAGCCTGAATATAGTTTTTAAAACGTGGGTATAAAGGCATGCTGAGTCAAATTGTGGGTGCACAGTTATGCATGCAGTGTGACCTGAAGTTGAAGTTATTTCTGCCCATTTTTCAATTGCTCGTGGAGAAGACACGCAACATAAGCATTCGAGCGATGTGGTCATCATTGTGCATTTGCCACATAGGCACCATGTCATACTTGACAGACTGCTGTAATCGGGGTCCGGCGAAGGCGGTTGATTCTCACCACTGTTGCACAAACGGCGCTGCTTCCTTGGCTCGCCAGGTCGATACCTTGGTTCAAATTGATATCCCTGTCTTGCACTATTTTGACTGTGCCCTGCTATGAGTACTGTTACAATGTGGGAGAGAAGAGCCAAAGGAAATGCATGAGAATTCTCCAATGCAAAAGAAATGCATGTGTTCAGTGTTCCCAATATTGCATGCATGTACACATCCATATATATGACAGCCTGGATATATGACAGCCTGGAGGAGAAATCAATCACCCTCACTGAAGACACCATTGACAGTGTTTCAGTTTGGATAATGGGCAAAGTAAGCTATATCTATCAGAAGGCATGTAATCACAGTACAAAAGAGGGAAATTAAGTGAGACACACACACACACACACACACACACACACACACGCACCCCCACACAAACACACACACACACACACACACACACACACACACACACACTCCACACACACACACACACACACACACTCCACACACACACACACACACACACACACACACACACACACACACACACACACACACACACACACACACACACACTCCACACACACACACACACACACACACACACACACACACACACACACACACACACACTCCACACTCCACACACACACACACACACACACACACACACACACACACTCCACACACACACACACACACACACACACACACACACACACACACACACACACACACACACACACACACACACACACACACACACACACAGAGACTCCACACAGACTCCACACACACACAACCTCTTCTCTAGACCCGAAGTTTATCCGTCACTGGTAAGATCCGACCTCTCTTGTTTGGTATATATTTCGGCGAGGTACAGGCCAACAAGGAAAGACTGTGGCTGACCAAGTTCACAGATGACTGCAAACTGGGTGCAATAATTGACTCTCCAGCAGACAAGCATCCACCAAAAGGGGCCTCATAGCAACAGACAACTGGTGCCACAGCCATGGCCTCAAGCTACATGCCAAAAACTGTATAGTCCTCCCCTTTTGAAAAATAAATAAGTGAACACAAATTTAGTCTTCCCTCATCAGGCTCATAATTGAGTACAATACCACTTTTGCGATGTACCTTACCAGACACCTGCAGCAACTGGAAAGACACCAAAAGTACCTCAACAAGAGGATCAAAGGGCTCAAAGAGATGCCATATGCTACCTGGTTAAAGAAACGCCAGCTCTAGTCGGTGGCATACCGCCTGTTCAGTGGTGATCTGTGCGTGACGTATAAATCCATGTCCAACCCGGAATTAGTGGACATGCTGTACCTCAGAAAATCCAAATCCCATCGAGCTACGTGCTCGAGACTTGAACCTCAGCACTGAAATAGGACATGCTCGAGGGACAGATTCATAACCCAGAGGCTCCCTTCACTCTGGAATAAAATCCCAGTCCAGGTAAGGCAGAGTCCCTCATTGACTCTCTTCAAGAGGAATGTTGATGAGTGGATGTGGGATCCTAGGTTTAGCCCGGGTATCACTTCTGTGTCACTGTTAGACAGAGGCACAGTATACTAACCTCGAAAAAGGCCATAGCAAAATTAATTTAAAATGGGTGGCGAAAGCCAAACAACTTCTCCCTAAGATTATAAATTACCTAGGGCAGATAGCCTAGTATGAACTTATGCACCTAAATGCAGTTATTCAACTATTGATTTTGAAACATTTTACTGTGCAAAATTTCTAATCACTATAATATGCAATTTCGAATGGCAGTTTACACTGCTATAAAAGTATGTCTATGGTATTCCCAAATTGAACTTAATCTTATAAAATATGAACAGATGGCAGAACGTAAAGCTGATGCTCGGACAAGATAAGAGCTGCTGCTGCATGAGTGCACCATACACATTGTACTAAAGGTCCACTACCTTGGCCTAGCCAATAACCGATTTGGCCTGTGACATGTTGAAACACCTTAGGTTGCAACATTGTGATGGCAAGCTTCATCACTGCTATCAGTTAAGGATTTGGCAAATATTTTATGGAGTGAAGAACACATTTGTGCAAAAGTCACATTTACAGGCTTCTTCATACGACAAAATAAAGTTATTTATTTTTTCAGTTTCTGACTTATACAATTTAGTTTATATCAGCAATTACACAGCTATAAATTTTATAACAGCCTGGCTTGAAGCCAATAACACTATACAACCTGGACAAAAATGCTACTTGTCTAACAGTATCATAAATCTAAATCAGGGTTTAACAATTAACTCTTCTACAAGAAAAATGAGTGACGAAGCACGTTGTTGTCTAAGGCATGTTAGTACAAGTTTCTGAAATGCATTCAGTATATACTACATGTTTGAGCATAATCTCTATAAAGCAAGCTCAAAACCTGGAAAAACTATGCCAACGTATTACTAATATAGCCACCAGTGTCTTTTAGGAAATTACACTGAATGATTTTAAACTGATATGCTTGTCATTTTTCTATTGTTCTAGCCAACATAAAACCCTTAAGCCAAAACCTTTATACCACACAACTCAAAGTCTGCTTATGGCATTGGGACACTGCATTCATGCTTACTTTTTCTGATAGCACAATGATCTGATTCACTGCAATTCAAAAAAAATGCTGGACTAGTCGGACCTTGACTCTGTGTGTGGAAATCAGGAAACGACTACAACTCTATTTGCTAGCCAAGCATCCTAAAAACTACTACTAAATGCAAATAAAACAATTCATCATCAAAACATTAATTATGCAGGACAGGGGCATGTGCACGACGCGTGAACGGTCACACACGCACTTACATTACATTTGGCCAGCATTACACAGAGAACTAAACTGATGCATGGACGCTCGCAGAGAAACGCATGCCGATTTTACATT
The DNA here is from genome assembly GCF_019279795.1 of Protopterus annectens. NCBI lineage: Eukaryota > Metazoa > Chordata > Ceratodontiformes > Protopteridae > Protopterus > Protopterus annectens. The sequence goes on along the minus strand of NC_056741.1, from coordinate 1,985,153,237 downwards.
TACCAAATGCCAGCATTATACAGAGAAATAAAACGAGTAATTATAAAAAATCTTTGAAAAATACAGCCCCCATAATATAATATAGCATCAATAAATACGAAAGAGCTACAGTAATCAAGTAACAGCAGCAAACAGGGTAGCACGTGGCACATGCGCACACAAAAGGTATACAATCTATCAATGTGCAGTCAAACACTTGCGAGCACAATATAAGGTCTAGTAGTACAGAGGCTCCATGTATAATTAACATCTGACTTCATTACGAAGACTTACCTTACTAATGAAGAAAAAATTCAGTCAATCACGTCGACAGGATACACTCACTAAGAAAAAGAGTTACACACGTTAGTCGGTCCGTTTTATTGTGGGTAAGAGTGTGATGGTCAAGGCACCTCATACATCACAAGATGGGTGCCTCATCTATACAGCATTCACATCAGGCTGTGGTTACATCAATTTGGGGGGATCTACTGAAGAGTACAGCAAGAGCTATGGCAGATATGACGGCATCATTTCCGAGCCAGCTCGACTATTTCTAGCTTATGGTTTAAAACGGAAACTCACAGTACGTAAACGTAACTAGGCTAAGAGGTAAAACAGTCGAGTGGATTATTTTGTAAAGCTGTGTTTTTTACTTTCTAATCAGGTATCAAATAACTGCGATTAGACGCACACCAGGTTGAGCAATCTAGTTTAATATCCCGTTCTCCTTAAATGCAGTAAATCTAGACAAGGCAAATTATATCTGGGGGGACATGTAAACAGTACTAAAAGTTGATCTGTTATAAACTGAGACAGGTGATCAAACAGGTCTTGCTTTGGCATGCATTTTTCACAAGGTTATGAAGGCTGAACTGTCTCAGCTACTAACTTTATCTTGGAAAATTACAGAAAACCACAAATTTTGAGAGAACAAACCCAAAAACAAGAAGCATTAATTGGAGTCTCACACAGCCACACTGACAGACTTGCCCCCTTTGCTTGCAGTCACACTCTTGCCCCCTTTGCTTGCAGTCACACTCTTGCCCCCTTTGCTTGCCTGCAGTCACACTCTTGCCCCACCACTTGCTTGCCTGCAGTCACACTCTTGCCGCCCCCATTGCTTGCCTGCAGTCACACACTTTGCCCCCCTTGCTTGCCTGCAGTCACACACACTAGCCCCCTCGCTTGCAGTCACACACACTAGCCCCCTCGCTTGCAGTCACACACACACTAGCCCCCTCGCTTGCAGTCACACACACACCCAAGCCCGAACTGAGCATGCTTGTTTTAGTCTATGCTGTTTTTTTTTTTTTTTTGCTGTTTTCTGGTTTCATTCCGATTTAAGCACTAGTACAACAGGTAATAAGCAACCTCAAGACCACTGAAAAGGCTAGAAAATTCAGTGAGGAGACCACTCATTTTTTTTGCAATCGATTCTGAATTTGAAAATCATAAATACATATTTGTGGACAATATGTGGACACAATACACAACTTGAAAGTAAATCTGAATGAAACCAGAATAGAAAAAAACAGACTAAAGAAACATGGTCAGTTCACTTTAAACCCCATAGTCAAGAGTAAAAAGATGGATAACTCATGGGTACTGGCTTTTTTTTTGATAAGGTTATATCAAAGAATCTTTGAAAAAAGACTACAGCTGATTGAATAAATTCCAGCAAAAAAAAAAAAAAAAGACCAGTACTAGGCACTGAAAACAGACCAGTACTAGGCACTGCCTGCTTCAGATTGAGATGTTGCTAGAAGTATTTCAGTTTAACAGAAAACGTTGAAATCATAAGCTTTGGAAGGCTCAGCTTGGATTTACAAAGGAAGGTAAACAGAAAATGTGCTATTATTGGCAAAACTACTAGTAACTGTAAACTTGAATTACCTTCAGTCCTTAAACATTTCTTAGAGCTAGGTCGAAAACAGATCAAAATTGCGTTCTCATGCAATAGTGACAGTACACAGATTCTCGGATGTATCCCACAAATTGTCTGAGGGTCACAGGTGTTAGCCTTTAGCATTTTCACAGTGCAAGTAATAACAGTCACATCTTGGGAAGACAGCTATTTCCCACACAGGTGAGACAAACTGTATTGGTGGTACCACATCCTTCAAACATTTCTTTATAAGATAGCAAGTTCACTCTTTCAAATGTCTCTTTTATTCATAGTTGCTTGTAACTCCAACAGTGAGCAGTACAATATCAATGTTGCTTTCACAAGGAATCTATTTCCATCAAGTAGTGCACACACTGTTCTAGAACTGAGCCTCTATCTGCATAGGTATGTTATAAAAGCCAGTACTCAATGTACTTGCTGCAGGAGAACTCACAGCATTACATGCCCATAATAACCATTTCACTACCATGCAGTCACAATCTCTGATGATGTATCATTGTCCAACATAAAAATGGATAAGAATAATTAGATAAAATGATGTTTATGTAATGTCATCATATTCCTATAATGTTGCCATTTCAGGAATTGAACAGAAAGCTATGTAAATCTAATGACTAATGAGATCTGGATGATCCACAAGCTCCACAGTGGAAGTCTTACACAAGTGTGACCCTCCACGTATGCTAATTTATTACATCATATGTATGTCATAAATAATTTTGATATAAAAGGGGTGACAGGGGTCTCTCCCACTATAAATATGCCATTATAACTGGTTAATGCAATTCATGCACTACAGTATAACCCCCAACAATGCCAACAGTCACAGAATGTCAATGTTGACCACCTGAGAAATTTGAAAACAGAAAATACATGATATCGTAGAAGATGATTGTGCCATGGTAGAAGTGTTAGTAAAATTCTGAGATATATTGGGTTGCCAAGGCATTACATTGTGTTATTGCTGCAAGGGGTTATGTGTGCATGTTATTGCTGTACTAAGGCAATGACATGCAGAATGTCATCTTATTCACTCATGGCAGAGAATATCACTTCATACATATGAGATGTAAGGAAAATGTAATCACATGTCATAATTACTGTGAATAAAAGCATTGCTATGTGAGAAAGTCTCATGGCTTTTTGTAAGAGGAATCAACATCTATTAGTGTACACAGCAGATGTGTTTGACAACAGTGTTGGTGACATACAGTCACAATAAAATGGACACAGCATAGTCTTAGCAGTAATGACTATATCTGAAGTAACTACCTAAGATCACAAGCCATAGATTAGTGCCTGAGTCACAAGTGCCACATGACATGCTGAGGTACAACTCAGAGAGTACACCATTAAATGGATGAGAACACCACTGTTCATTAGCTTGATGTTTATGTAAAACGTGGTCAAAGTACAAAATAACACAGTAGAGCTACACATCATATGTATATATATATATATATATATATATATATATATATATATATATATATACATACACATACATATATATTAGATATAGATATATATATATTTATTTTATTTATTTATTTAAAATAAATAAAATAAATATATATATATATACAATATATATATATATATATATATATATATATATATTTGAAGAGTAATATATACATAGTATGAGGGTGAAAACCATACTCCCAACTGACCTCAAACATCCTATGTAAGTAATTATACAATGTACAAAATGCACTATCAAAGTCACAAAGCACAGGAGATTTCACACTCAAACTGTGAAATAATATAGTTGACATTATTTGTGTGGCAAAAAAGTTTTTTTGCCCGGGGATGTTATGGAAAGGATCATCATGGACCTCATAAATAAAGATATTGGGGACATAGACACTGGATCCTACCCAGTTCGGCTTTGCAGATCCTGCCTCTTAAACGTGGTAGATTTCTTTGAAACAGTCACAAAGGCCATTGACGAGGGGAAGGTGGTGCACACAGCCTACCTGGACCTCGCAAAAGCCTTCAATACAATACCCCACTCGTGCATTACAGATAAGCTCACCAGCTTAAATATAAACCCCTATGTCACTATATGGATTGCAAACTGACTCAAGTACAGAACACACATGGTTATAATTGCTAGAGCCACGGCAGACTACAAACCAGTTCCAAGTAGTATCCCACACGGCTCATTGCTGGGAGCACTCTTGTTTGGTATCTATTTCTCGCAGGTACAGGCCAACACGGAAGGACTGTGGCTGACCAAGTTTACAGATGACTGCAAAATGGATGCCATAATTGACTCTCCAGCAGACACAAGCATCCTCCAAAAGGCCCCTCATAGAATCAGACAACTGGTGCCAGAGCCATGTCCTCAAGCTAAAAGCCAAAAAGTGTATCGTCCTCCCCTTTGGAAAAAAAAAAATAAAAGTGACCACAAATCAATCGGTCATCCCTCATCAGGCTCATAACTGAGTACAATGCCACTTTTGGTATGTACCTTACCAGACACCTGCAGCAACTGGAAAGACCCCAAAAGCACCTCACCAAGAGGATCAAAGGGCTCAAACAGATGCCATATGCTGCCTGGTTAAAAGAAACTCCAGCTCTAGTACATGGCATGCCGCCTGTTAAGAGACTATCTGTGCGTGACGTATAAATCCATGTCCAACCCGCAATTAATGGACATGCTGCACCTCCGAAAATCCAAATCCCATCGAGCTACGCGCTCGAGAGACTTGAACCTCAGCACTGAAATAGGACATGCTGGAGGGACAGATTCATAACACAGAGGCTCCCTTCACTCTGGAATAAAATCCCAGTGCAGGTAAGGTCAAGTCCCTCATTGACTCTCTTCGAGAGAATCTTGATGAGTGGATGGGAAATAGGAAATTCACCCCGGGATCACCTCTGTGACTCTGCTTGACCGTGGCACAGGAAAATAATTTTCTTGGGTGGAAAAAGGCAGGGTACCTTTGGCTGAGCTTGTATAAGCCACAGGGCCGATAGCCTAGTACCTACATATGAACCAGAGATAGAGATGGATGGGGGGAGAGAGAGAGACAGAGATGGAGGGAGAGAGACAGAGATGGAGGGAGGGAGGGAGAGAGAGAGACAGAGATGGAGGGAGGTAGAGAGACGGGCAGAGGGGTAGAATCACATCAGAAGCTTGATGAAGCCTACTCAAAAATGTTCAGATATACAGTAAAGCCTTTATTCTCAGTCACTGTAGCTTGGGTCATGATTGCAAAAGATCCATGAAAACAAATACTTCGCTTACTAGCTTAAAAAATAAAATTAAATAACTTTAAAGTACTGGGGAAAGCCATCCAATACCACACCTATAGTACTTCTATGGTCATACGAAGTAATATATTAAGAGCAGCAATTAGGAGTACACCTCTACTGCACTCTGGTAGCTCCATATGAGTGGCAAACATGACTACTTAATTTCGTAGCATCATTACAGACATGTAATCTTTCCATGTTTAGGGTCACATGCAGAGCTATGGCAAGACCCTCCTTAAAAAGGCACAGTCGGCTGTTGTAGGACGACAGAAAACATTTACGCACACGTTTTAAACATTGTAAATGCATGCATGCTACAACAAATAAAGCAATATACAGAGATCACAACAAAAGGAAATGTGTCCCAAAGGAGACTGGTTGGAATGGAAACTACACATTAGAAGCTACTGGCATCACCTTTCTAATGGAGATTAATACTACATGAATGAATAACTACTGAACAAAAGTTGCTCCTGGACTAAAGAATCATTTGATACTGTTTACACTGTTTAGGGGAACAGCAAGAAGGAAACACTGGACATTCATCTCCACAATAAGCCACAGTCGACTGACCTGAGGAAGCTCTATGGGAATACTAAAGGAGGCTACTGGCCTCTACTACTTTCTGTCATGCTTTTACATCCTTTCCACTCCAGCCAGCAACCCACTTCTCCACTATAACAATTCTTGCATGTAACCACTGATATATCCATTTCTTTCATATGTGCTTTTATTTCTTTCATATGTGCTTTTACCTTCTGCCTATTCTTTCTTGAAATAGATTTTCTGGCATAATCCTTTCACTTCCTGCATTTTACATCTTTACATACTCTTAAGAATCTCACCAGATCAATTAGCTTGTCTTAAATGTCAAACACCTCCATCATCAACTACTTCCTATTTCAATAACTCAAGTGTATGGAAGGTTGTTGTCGTCGTCTTTTGGCGTTTCCTGGTTAGGGGTCGCCACAACAGAACTCCGGTCCGCTAATGATTGGCAGTAGATTTTCACGAATTGTTATATAAAATTATCACTAATAGCCAAATACTTGCCAGGATGGTGGCAAACTGCCCATTGCAATTTACCTGACAAATTCTGTTATGATAGTGGGAACATCCTGAAGATAGTCCAGTGTCAGTAATTCCTGCCATTTACTATCAAGTTAGCAACAGAATACTGACACTGCATTTGTCTGTATGATTTGCTGGAAGCTTGCAAGGTCTCAGATGGTTCACAGAATTTAGGGATGAGTTACTCGGCATGTGTCCCTGAAGCTGAGGAAAGTAAACCACCGCACTCCACACTATGCTACCAAATATAACTAACTGAGGATAGTCTTCTGCCAAAACTCTTTTTTAAACTCATCCAATCTTCTAATGTCACATGTGAGGTATGGGAGTTAGTCACTAGACAAGCCATGTATCCAACGTTGACCAGTCTGGCTAGTAAGCTGTCCCAGGCATACTGCATAAACCTCCACCCGTTATAAATACCTTTATGTCACACACATACACACAAAATTTAAAAAGCTCCAGATGAAGCTTTTGTAGCCTCCACTAGAGCTTATGGTGCACTGGAAGTGGAACTCTGTCAACACTAACTAAGAAAGGCAATCCCACCAAAGACACTTCCTGGCTAGCCAACTTCTACATAGGTGGCTACCCAAAACCAGCTCAACAGCACTACTTAAATGCATACACATTGGTCCTATGTCTATGGGTTAGTGGTAAAATGGAAAAAAAACACAAGAAAAGCAAAACCATATTTATAAATAATCCCAACTATGACTGGAAAACACTGTATATAATAAGTAAGATGAATTAAACTGCCTCACATACATAAACTGCTACACATGCCCCATATGTCATCTCTCAAGCCACATACCCATACAGCATAAAATAAGCTGTACATTTCTGCAAAGCAAATGTTTAAATTGTTCAATAAAGACATCTAATAAACAATCAAAGTTAAGCAGCCATTTCAAGACCTGCCTGGCAACCTCAACCCAAGAACCTGCTATACATTGATATAAGATGCGGACAAAAATACAGGGGAAGTACTTGAATAATACTAGACTGCCACCTCAGCAGACCTTATTACGTGTTCTCTGTAATGTAACGTACAGCAGGAGAGATCTAGGTAGTCTGTTAATACAATGAGGCTGCAAGGGGTTGCCCATGTAACATTTATGTGGCAAGCAATTCTCTACACAACAAAAGTTTAATAATTTTAAGCAATGTAATTTTATTTATTTATTTATATATTCAGTACTACTTTACAAGATTAAGGGGAAAAAAGAATTCACAAATCCATGACAGTCTTTCAAAAAGTAAAACGGCCTTGTAAATGATCAGCAATCTACAAGTGTAGCACCTCACAGGATGAAAACACCCCAAACACGCCTCCAGCCCTGTGGAGGCAGCAGTATGATTATTCAATAGTGCCGACTGGAATGTAATTAATATTCAGCATCTGTGCTGATGGCAACCCAAATGACATTAATGTAATGTTGTATTAGGGACATAAAACTTCATTCAGTACCAAAAATGAAATTTTGTCAGGGTCATTAAAACTAAAATGTGTGCATTTCTAGAAAGTATACTGCAACATTCTAATGGCTTTAAGGAGTGCTGCTTGTAATGCGGGGGGGGGGGGGGGCAGGGGAGCTTGCCACCCTGAAAAGGGAAAAAAAGTTAATTTATCAGAGGATGGAGTTCGCAGAGTGCTTGAATATTTAACAGTTCACACAAACTGACATGAGAATTAGCATGCCTGTCAGTCTTCCTCGATATCCCCTCCCATTTAGTGTGCCAGTCAATGACGACACGCCCAAAGCTGCGCAGAACTAAGTGTGACGTACTACACTTGTAGATTACCAAATGATCTTTATATGACTGCAAATCCGGAACATGCAGTTAAGAGGTATGCAAGCACCTTTTTAACAATGGCATTTTTTTGACATTCCTGAACAATAATAAGCAAAGCTACAAACTGGCATTTTCTTGACATTCCCAAACCATAATATACAAAGCTACAAACTGCGATGGTTAAAAAGTTCTTGCATGCCTCGTGTTATGAAACGTCTAACTGCAAAACCCCAAGACACATGAAAAGATGAGAAATACTGCTCGGAACACAGAAGGGCAAAAATGTTAACTTCCTACAGGTTATATAGCGGTCATGTGAACTGTTGTCCCGATAACGGAAAAATACCCAATTATTTAATCACAGGTACACACACACAGTCCAACAACTGTCCTTGAGGCACATATACATTCACCTATCCTTAGGCATTATACCCCCAAGCATTTGTTGCACAGCTACCAGGTTATACCTCATACCATGCTTTTCGGCCCCAAAACTTGGACCGAACCACAAAAGGAGGGGGAGTATTGATATTCAAAGTTACCCACACCTCCAGGTTGGTGGAAAAGCACGAAGCATCAGAGACTATCCATGTGCAACTAACAGTGGGTAAAACTGCCTTCCAGTTTATAGCCTGCTACAGACCACGCTCCCAAACCCAGGAACCCCACTCGGCCTTCCTGAGAACACTGGAAAATATGAAGGTCTCTCCAAACACCATTATATTGGGCGACTTCAACTACCCAAACAGACTGGGAGCATTACTCTAGCTCCAACACCCTAGCCCAAAGGTTCCTAGAATTTATAAACTCAAATGCTATGGAACAACTTGTTACCACTCCCACAAGAGGGGAAAACATACTGGACCTGATCATTACCAACATGGGGACTCTATGCTCCAGACCAGAAGTGTATCCCTCACTGGTAAGATCAGACCATAAACTAATCTCACTGGATATTCACATCCCGACCCCACCCCCTGCCCAGAAAACCACAGTGAAAAATTCTCTAAATCAAATTTCACACTCCTTAAAAACGAGGTGGAATCCTTCAAAGCCCCCGGGCCTGTGGAAAATACGGCCCAGACCGCAGAAACTTTTATAAATGCATTATATGAACACCTTCAGAAATGCATGGATCATGCAATCCCAAATAAAACCAAGACCCAATCCTCCAAAGGCAGACGTCCTGTCTGGTGGACCCCAGCTATAAACAAACCATACAATAGAAGGAGGAAGCTACTAAATGATAGAGCAAAATCCCAAAAGGGGAAGGCATCACTGATCAGTATTAGCAAAAAACTACGGGCACTCATAAAATTAAGATCAGCTTCGAGAGAAAAATTGCACAGGACACTAAGGATAATCACAAGGCTTTCTTTAGTTATGTTCGGAACCTGGGTGGTAATTCCCAGATATGCTCAGAATTAGTCCATAATGACAAAAAATACACTGAACCCACAGACCTTGCCAACATCCTAGCTGACATGTTCAGTGCAAACTTCTCCCCCCCCCTACCCACCAAAAGGGCAAATATCTATCCCAGCAGAGTGCTGCCCCCTGACATCTCAGATGCTCAGGTAAGAGCCGCCCTCTCCAAAGCAAAGAACACAGCATCAATGGGACCAGACGGTGTCCCGGGCTGCGTCCTACATGAACTCCAAGAAGAGCTAAACCCAAATATAAAACTACTGTTCAATCTCAGCCTTACTACAGGATGTGCCCAAAGAGTGGCGTACAGCAACAGTGGTCCCTCTCCATAAAGGTGGTGCCTCAACAGATCCTGGAAACTATCGCCCTATAAGCCTGACTAGCTTGGTCTGCAAAGCTATGGAAAGGATCATCATGGACCTCATAAGTAAAGATATTGGGGACCTACAGACACTGGATCCTACCCAGTTCGGCTTTAAGGGCAGATCCTGCCTCTTAAACCTGGTTGATTTCTTTGAAACAGTCACCAAGGCCATTGACGAGGGGAAGGTGGTCCACACAGCCTACCTGGACCTCGCAAAAGCCTTCGATACAATACCCCACTCGGGCATTATAGATAAGCTCACCAGCTTAAATAAAACCCCTATGTCACTAGATGGATTGCAAACTGACTCAAGGACAGAACCCACATGGTTAGAATTGCTGGAGCCATGTCAGACTCCAAACCAGTTACAAGTGGTGTCCCACAAGGCTCAGTCCTGGGACCTCTCTTGTTCGGTATATATTTCTCTGAGTTCTCTGAGGTACAGGCCAACATGGAAGGACTGTGGCTGACCAAGTTCGCAGATGACTGCAAACTGGGCGCCATAATCGACTCTCCAGCCGACACAAGCATCCTGCAAAAGGGCCTCATAGAAACAGACATCTGGTGCCAGAGCCATGGCCTCAAGCTGAATGCCAAAAAAAGTGTATAGTCATCCCCTTTGGCAAAAATAAAGTGCCCACAAATTACCACATAGGTGGTAATCCATTAAGTACAGAAGAAGTAATTAGGGACCTGGGGACCCAAGTTGATAGCAATCTCTCATTTGACAACCACGTGGCTAAAGTGGTTAGAAAAACATTTTATATAGCCCACCTAATCATAAAGGGATTCACATCTAGATCAGAGGAGGTCATCGTGCCACTTTACTCATCCCTCATCAGGCCCATAATTGAGTACAATGCCCCTTTTGAGATGTACCTTACCAGACACCTGCAACAACTGCAAAGACCCCAAAAGTACCTCACCAAGAGGATCAAAGGGCTCAAACAGATGCCATATGCTGCCCGGTTAAAGAAACTCCAGCTCTACTCAGTGGCATACTGCCTGTTCAGAGGCGATCTGTGCCTGACGTATAAAGCCATGTCCAACCCGGAATTAATGGACATGCTGCACCTCAGAAAATCAAAATCCCATTGAACTACGCGCTCGAGAGACTTGAACCTCAGCACTGAAATAAATAGGACATGCTGGAGGGACAGATTCATAACCCAGAGGCTCCCTTCACTCTGGAATGAAATCCCAGTCCAGGTTAGGCAGAGTCTCTCATTGACTCTCTTCAAGAGGAATCTTAATGAGTGGATGGGAGATCGTAGGTTTACCCCAGGTATCACTTCTATGTCACTGTTAGACAGAGGCACAGTATACTAACCTCGAAAAAGGGCATAGCAAAATACATTTAAAATGGGTGGCGAAAGCCAAACACATTCTGGCTAGGCTTCTAAATGACCTAGGGCAGATTGCCTATTATGAACCTATGAACATATTTATTACCCCAAACAGAATTCAAGCATCATTAAAGCAAATTATGACAACTGATACATATAAAACTTATTAATGTTAAATATTATCCTACTGTTAAATAAAGAAACTACATGTATACCAAGCAAAACTATCCAATATAATCCCAATTCACCAGCAACCACCAATATATCCAGTGCAACATGTAAACATGCCAATAGCAAGGCCATAATTGCAAAAGTACAGCCAAAATGGTGACTCAACATTCGAACAATGAAAGTGATACCATGTTTGTGCAACACTTAAAATACAGTACAAGGCACATTTCAGCACACCATCACATCTAGTACATTGTTTAATTACAAGTTATCAATATTATGTACACATTACAACACACCATCACATCTAGTACATTGTTTAATTACTAAATGTCTAAATACAAATTACCAATATTATACACAATACTAGGTACTGAATAATATTGAGATGATAAATGATCATTTAATATAACTTCACAATATTTCAAAATGGCTTTCACTAAAACGGACACATTGCAGAATTCTCTGCCCATGTACTTAGCATACAAGCCCACCTTGATTTCACAAACAACTCAATGAAAAAAGCATCACAATTTTTTTGCTAATTTGTTTCCATTTTCTCGTGTAAGTAAAATTAACAAGCACCTGTTACACAACAAATGCACTTATCTAATTCTACCACTCTCATTTCACCTCCTAGTCACACACTTACATCGGTGTTTGGACACCTGACCCACTTTAAATAAACATGAATTATCTCTTACTCTTTATTCTTCCTACCGGTAATTCTATATCTTCACCTCTCTCTGTTCAATCTCTAAAATTTGTTTTAAGGTCAAATTTGTACTCTATACTAGCTATAATGTTCTTATTATTTTGCTATCCTACTGTATATTATATTTTCAGTTCTATATTCGGAACATTTTAACCAAGCGCCCGGACTAAATACGTAAACGGTCTAAAAATAGCAGTGTTCCATCCCATTTATAAAATTAAAATACCAAACTTGTGCCATCTGTGATCATAAACTTACAGTATGAAGTATAGGTACGACTGCACTTAGCTTATAACATTTCTTGTATTGTTAAATATTCTGTAACTTTCATTTCTTTAACAGTACTGATTTCTATCTGAAACAGACATTTTATGACATTTGACTTTAAATGAAAACATTCACAATTAAAAAATTGGTTGCAGTCACACACACACACACACACACACACACACACACACACTAGCCCCTTGGTTGCAGTCACACACACACACACACACACACACACACACACACACACACACACACACACACACACACACACTAGCCCCTTGATTGCATTCACACACACACACTAGCCCCTTGCTTGCAGTCACACACACACACACACACACCAGCCCCTTGGTTGCAGTCACACACACACACACACACACTAGCCCCTTGGTTGCAGTCACACACACACACTAGCCCCCTTGGTTGCAGTCACACACACACACTAGCCCCCTTGGTTGCAGTCACACACACACACACACACACGCTAGCCCCCTTGGTTGCAGTCACACACACACACTAGCCCCCTTGGTTGCAGTCACACACACACACACACTAGCCCCCTTGGTTGCAGTCACACACACACGCTAGCCCCCTTGGTTGCAGTCACACACACACACTAGCCCCCTTGGTTGCAGTCACGCACACACACTAGCCCCCTTGGTTGCAGTCACACACACACTAGCCCCCTTGGTTGCAGTCACACACACACTAGCCCCCTTGGTTGCAGTCACACACACGCGCACACACACACACACACTAGCCCCCTTGCTTGCACTCACTCACACACACAGACTAGCCACCTTGCTTGCATTCACACACACATACACACACACAGACACTAGCCCCCTTGCTTGCACTCACTCACACACACGGACACTAGCCCCCTTGCTTGCATTCACTCACACACAGACACTAGCCCCCTTGCTTGCACTCACTCACACACACGGACACTAGCCCCCTTGCTTGCACTCACTCACACACACGGACACTAGCCCCCTTGCTTGCACTCACTCACACACACGGACACGAGCCCCCTTGCTTGCACTCACTCACACACACACAGACACTAGCCCCTTGCTTGCACTCACACACAGACACTAGCCCCCTTGCTGGCACTCACTCACACACAAAAGGCATTGCTTCTATTAATTAAAATGGTAACATTCTTCAGGGTAATTCAGATCTAATAAGAATAGGTGCTAAGTCTCCCTCCCTAAATTTATAAAGCCTCCCAGTCCCAGGACGCCATTCTTAATTAATTCTGCCCCCGGCTGCTGAGTATCCTGGCATTGCGTCTGCAACCATAGCAAGTTAAATCTTATTTGTTTCAAGAATGCATTTCTCTCTGCTGTATTGTAAAGGTTGTTACTGCTAGGATACTCATGTTTACTGGTGTGTGCATATACATCAACTTAAACTAATGAAATAGAAAGGTGGAAAACAGCAGGTATACCTTTACTGTCTTTTTTGCTGACAGTGTCCAGTGCACTGCCCTATTCTGGTCAGCGGTCAATCGCTAATGCTAGCAAATCACCTACTAGTAATGATTATATTTCATGTGAGTACTGGGGATTTCAGCAAATACGCTTAGGTTTAAGCCTTGACGCACTTCTATCCCTGACCTATACTCAACAAATTATTGGTGTGCTGATCAAGAATACTTATTGGCGCCAATCCCTGTATGTGTGCTGGCTAAGCGTTATCATATTTATAACCACTAAGCCTGCGCACTTGCCCCCTTGCTTACACACACATTTAGGCAGCAGTAGCGTTGTCACCTCCTAGCAGGACGTTGTCCCGTTTGATTCTAAAAGAGAGGAGCTTCTACTGCGTGGTGGCATGCGTCAATGAGGTGTGCCTTTTCTGAAGCTTGTGCGGAAGGCTGGTAAGCCAAAAAACAAGCAAAAGAATACACTTAAGCAAACTAACAAAAAAAATAAATAAATAAAATAAACACAAGAGGCTGTTAACCGGAGTTGTGCTGTGACGACCATTAACCAGGAAAAACTAAACAAAACACGCAAACTCTACCATTAACCAGGAAAAAAAAACGAAAAAAATAAACTTCCTCACTAGAGACCAATCTACATAGACAGCCCTTCACAGTAAATTTGCAAAACATGCGCCGATCGAACAAATCAACCAACAAATACTGTCCCATTCACGCGCACTTTAGGACAACGTGGGTTTCAGCGTACAACTTACAAATACAAACAACAACAAATACAAATAACAAATAAAATATTAATTTTAGCCTGCCCCTAGCTTCCGACTCGAGAATAAGGATGCCAATTACACAAAAAAACAACCGGAGCACACAAATATTAAAAACATCAAAAGTACAGAAATAATAAACTAAAAAATCGGCAGTACTACAAATTAAACAAAGCGTGCCACACTTATAAGCATTAAGTCGACTAATGTGTGCATAACGACAAATATCATTGCTAGGGACACATGGACATGTAAAATTACATTTATAACTTACCTTACTAACTGAAGTCTTCCAACGCTCGAGAAAAGACAGGCAATCCCAGCTTCCAGCAAGTCCTTCACACAAAATGGAGCCGATAGCATTCACTTCGCTAGAAAAGAAGTTCCACACAGCAGCTACTCCGTTTTATTAGGGTAATAGTGGGCTGGCCAAGGCTGCAATGACATCACAATGTGGGAGGATCACAGGAGGGTCAGTGCAGCATGGAAATAAGGCAGCGTTTACGTCACTTTGGGGGTGGAAACCTCCAGGGATCGACTTGAGGAGCTGTGGCAGATGTGACATCATTATTTAAGAGCCAAGTAGACATTTTTATTTTTGGTTTGAAAACGGAAGCTCAAATAGTACGGAGATTTAGGAAGCTCAGGTTTAAAACTGTTTAGATCAGTTTATTTTAAAGCTGCAGTTATTTTTTTTTTGCCTGTAGCACATAAGGGGGACTTAAGGAAACAGCAGATAGAGCAATTGGATTTAATATCCCATTGTTTTCCTTTAAGGCTTTTTGCAATCCACACATCAGTCAGGTGTGACTCATTGCTATTGCATTTCAACCGATTATATACATATGTCTTGCTTGGTTGATGTTCATTTGACTTGTGGACTTCACATTTTCCAGGAGTTGGCATGTGTAGTTTTTATTACAACTTTTAGTTTACCTTTTGTTTGTTTTTTTTTTTTTTTATTTATTGTGACTAGTAGCAGAACATTCAGAAGGTATAAATGGGGGTGGGGGGGTCCTACCTCTGGACTGACTCACACTTTTGTTGTGGTAGAAAAACATTTTTTTTTTTAAGTATTTAAGCTGTGCAAAGGAAGTACTTAAAAGGGGAATTAAACCTTTCTGGAGAAAAACAAACAAGATTTATCTGAAGATGAGATTCATCCTTTACCTTTGCTTTGAGATAGACCCCTCTTGGCTCAAGACTGACAACCTCAAAGAAAAAGACAGGCATTTGAAGAAAAATCATGCCAGGAAACAAACTTGATAAGTCTGATTTAGGTTTCAGAGTGCTTGACTTCAGAGCATTAGATGCCATAGAAGAGAAGCCCCAGTAACAGTCCCTGTGGGACTCCGTTAGGGAGTGGCCTCTTTGTGGAGGTGTATTCCCCTATTCAAACTTGTGTCCTTTCAGTTGGCCAGCTGGCTGTCCATCAGGTGGAATATGGGTTTATGCCTAATTTTGTAAATTAATGTACATTGTCACAGTCGGGTATTGTTCATAGGAGATTACTAGGCTAACTGCTTAAGGGCCCTTACAAGCTGAGCCACTGTAATCAGATTTTACCCAATATATGGGCCCTAGGGGCAAGAAGACAGCACTAATTTGTGCCTGTGCATTGAGGATCTTTCAGATGCCCCTGCCCATAAAGGACATGGGTACTACCCTGGGTGTTGGTTTGAATCAATGGATGTGGAATTACAACTTGTGTTTGAACAGGGCCAGGGAAGGTCTCTGCTTAATTCAAAGATTCAAAGAAACTTTATTGTCATTTAGGAAATACAAGTGCTACCTAAATGAAATTTCAAGTGCAGCTGTTTTACAGGAGAAAACGAACAAAAAGACATGATTGGTATTAAAGAAAAAACAACTGTAATACAAAACTAAGTATCTAGGTAGCTGGCGCACATGCTTGTACACTATTTACATACACTGGACAACACGGACTACTAGATGATTAACATGAAAAGTACACTATACACAGAGGTGAGATTGGGTGATATCATAGGATCATTGGAGACTGCTAGGCTAATGGCCTAGCCACAAGTTTATCCCAAAAAAAGAAACCTCAGTCAGCACCTGTTGCCCCTGTCATTGAGGGCCAAAAGTGGAACCCCTGGGACAAATTTATGGTTTCCCATCCACTTATCATGGTTGCGTTTGAAGAGGGTCAGTGAAGGTACTCTGTTTGATATGTATGGGAAGTCTATTCCAGAGATGGGGCAACCTCTGGGAGACAAACCTGTCTCTCCAGCAGGTTTTATTGATGTCTCAGATTTAGGCCAATCGAGCGGGTAATGCGCAAGGAGTTAGATTTACGGATATGGAGCCATCTCCAGTAGGGCAAGGTCTGACATTGCCTTGTAGGCGAGACACAGATCACCTCTGAGCAATCTTTCTGATACTGAGTAGAGTGATGGTGATTAAAGGCGGTCTGTATAGGGTAGGTGTTGGAGGCCATGGATTCTCTTTGTGAGGTATTTCTTTAACCTTTCCAGTTGGTGCAGGTGTTTGGAGAGGTACATACCAAACGGGACATTATACTCAATTATAGGTCTAATAAGGGAGGAGTGCAGAGAGGTAATCTCCTTTTTTTCTGGATGCAGTCCCTTTACTTATGGTTTGAACCAAGTAAAAGACTTTTCTGACCACTGCCACCACATGATGTTCAAATGTGAGATTGTTGTCGACCTAAGTACCCAGGTCTGTCGCCACAGGTTGTGTGCTTAGGGGGTTGCCGTTGATGTGTAATCAGTACGGGTCGTGTTTTTGCTGAATGGTATGATAATGCATTTTTTTTTTGTGTTTAACTTAAGACCATGACTTTGACACCAGTTATTTGTAGCTGTGAGACCCTCCTGCAATATGCTAACAGTCAGGGAGTCAATGACAGCACCCAACTTAGTCATCTGCAGACTTGGTCAGCCACAGGCCCTTTGTCTTTGCCTGGACCTCTGAGTAGTATATGCCAAATAGTAGGGGTCCCAGGACAGATCCTTGGGGAACACCACTAGTGACAGGTCTGCTGTTGGAGGTGGCAGTGCCTATTTTGACCTTGTAGGTCCTGTCTGAGAGCCATTTGGCCACCCATCTGACTAGATGGGGATTAACACCAAGTTGTGTTAGCTTTTTGATGATGCCTGAGTGGGGGGTTGTGTCAGAGGCCTTGGCCAGGTCAAGGTAAGCTGTATGTACTGACTTTCCATCATCCAGGGCTTTTGTGACCATCTCAAAGAAGTCATCTATGTTTAATAGGCAAGATCTGCCCCTGACTAATCCAAATTGGGTGGGGTCGAGTGCTTGGAGATTGCCTAGGTCCTTCTTTATGAGATCCGTAATAATACGCTCCATAATAATACACTCCATGACTTTACAGATCAGGCTTGTCAAGCTGATGGGGCGATAGTTTCCAGGGTCAGTAGTGGCATTGACTTTGTGCAAAGGGATGACGATGGCAGTTCTCCACTCTGCTGGAATGAAGCCTGTAGTTAGGCTGTGATTGAATAGGGTGCTCAGTGGCAAAGCTAGTTCTTGCTGGAGATGGTACAGGATTGCACATAAGGAAGTGATTGGAATTGCACTTGAATGATATATTAATTTTAATATGTACTAAATAAATACAATTACTGTATGGAAAAACGAAAAAGAATGAGAGTCTAACAGTTCATAGGTTGGTACTAGGCTTACCAGACTATTTACTTCCCTGGACCCCTGTCTAGCAGGGCGACTGACGTGATCCCCGGGTGAATTTCCTTTCTCCCCTCCAATTGCAATGTTCCTTTGAAGAGGCCAAAGAGGTGCTCGGCTTGATATGTATGGGCAGTCTATTCCAGAGTCTGGGGAGACTCTGGGTCAGGAGCCTATCCCTTCAGCATGTTTTGTTTATTGTGATGACAAGGTTTCGATCCCTGGAGAGTGTGGTTCTGAGGGATTGGAATTTCTTTAAATGTAGCATGAACAGCAGCTTTGGGTTTGACATGGCCTTGTATGTTAAGCAGAGATCGCCTCTGAGTAGGCGATATGCGACAGAGTATAGCTGGAGTTTTTTAAGGCAGTCCGCGTAAGGCCTCTGCTTTAGGCCTGTGATTCTTTTAGTAAGGTATTTCTGCGGCCTTTGCAGTTGTTGCAGATGTCTTGAGAGGTACATACCAACTGGGGCGTTGTATTCTATAACGGGTCTAATGAGGGATGAGTACAGTGGGACAATGACCTCCTTTTTTCTGGATGAAAAGTCCTTGGTGATGAGGTGTGCCACATAGGATTTCCTGACTGTTGTAGCGATGTGGTTATCGAAGGTGAGACCACTTTCCACCTTTGCCCCTAAGTCTCATCACACTTTCGGTGTTTAGTGTACTGCCACCTATGTGGTAATTCATGGGTACATGTTTTTTCCAAAAGGGGATAACTATACAATGTTTGTGTTTCACTGTTGTAGTCATTACTGTTGGGTTATCCTGCTGGCAGGCGACCTGCGGTCGGCCAGAATTCCAAAGTCTAGGCCCGGTGTCGGTTGCTGTCGCCTCTTCCCTGACGTCAGTGTGCCAACGGTATAAAAGATGCAGCTGACGCCATTTTCTTCAGTCTTTCTTGCCTTGCGGTGCCCGAAGCAAAAGCAGTTCACAAGTGCCGGTCGGCCGACTCCTGAGATTTTCACAGACTAATTTCAGATACGAAGTCTTCATTAAAGCCAAGTACCATGTTGGGGAAACTTTTATCTTGCTCCAGACCGATGTCAGAAAAAGTTAACAATTGTATTTCTTGTGGGAAGCAAATACCTCATAAGGATTATCACTCTTACTGTATTCCTTGCCTAGGCCCTGATCACAACATTGCTAGCTGTCGGTTTTGTGCTAGATTCAACAAACGCACTATTAAGCGTCACTTTGATTTTGCTTATTACTTTGGCTGAAAATTCATTTACATAATGCCGTCGGAACAGCCGACGACCGGAGTTTCTAAAAACCGCAAGGAAAAAAGAGGACAGGAATAAGAGATCCAAAACCGATGACGAGGCTTCCTCTAAGCCAGTCGCTGGTTCTCAGCGAGGCGCTTTTGCAGCCCCTGACACCCGCTACCTCAGAGCCACAGGCCGCTGATGGCTCCCACGTGGAGCCAGCTAGGCCTCTGGATACTCAAGGTATTGGACACTCGGAAATCTTTCCTTCAGATGGGTCTGGAGCCGCTGAGCAGGCATCTGCTTCTGAGGGTTTCAGACCTACACAGTTATATGTAAAGCCTACTTCAGCTTCAAAAGCAAAGACTACAGCAGCTTTAAGGACAAAGAAACAAGTACAGCATTCTTCAGAACAGACTACCATGCCTAAAAAAACACGCTCAAAATGGCCGAAGACCTTATTACCTTGATCAGGAGTTCCCATCCTCCTCCTGACAAAAGGCCTGGGCAAGAGGCAGACTATGACTCTTCAGATCAGGTTTCCATTTCCTCTGACTCCTCTTCTGTACAGAAATACTCTCTTCCTCCCTATGAGGATTCTGATGCTGAAGAATCAATTCCTTCAGCTTCTCCTCCTGAGGATTTTTCTTTTGGGGAAACCCTGCATACCATGAGGGAGCACTTCCACTGTGAGAGCCAAGATTACTCCGAGTCAAAGAAAAGGCTCAGAGATTTTCTTTTACTTCCTCAGCACAGGCCTCTTGCTATTCCCCCTGTGCTAGACATTGTCGATGTATTTTCGGAGTCCGGCCTTTCTCCAGATTCCTTACCTCCAGCTCCTGTTAAACCAGACAGATATTACAGGGTTCCTGACTCTCATAAATTTCTTTATAAAAACCCTACTGCTGACCCAGAAACTATTTCTCAGGGTCCCAAGGGGGTTAAGGCCGCTACTGCTAAAAAACCTGTACCTTCTGACAGGGACTCAAGGGCACTAGACGGATGGGGGGAAAAAAGGTTTACACTTCTGCTACTTTGGCTGTGAGGGCTTTAAATTGTCAATTTCATATGATTAAATATCAGCAATACTTAATGTCACTGTTAAAACAGAAAATGTTGCCTTATTCTGATTGTACAGAAAATAAGGAAATACAGGATTTATTGCATGCAACTGAACAAGTGGGAAAGCATACATTGCAATGTGGTTTTGACTCGCTGGAGGCCTCCTGCAGGGCCGCAGTTACGGGTTCTGTCATTAGGAGGCACGCTTGGTTAAAGGAACAAAATCTGCCTGATCATGTTAAAGCAAAATTATTAGATGCTCCATTACAGCATGATACTTTATTTGGTGTTAAAGCAGAGGAGGATTTGAAGAAAATGGAGGACAAAGTGAAATCTATGCAAACAGTAAAAGATTTGTTACAGGTGCAGCCACCAAAATTTAGCAGGAACTGGCCTACAAAAAATTGGTCCTTTCCAGTGTCGGACATGCCACAAAGAGGCAGATGCAGACATCCCAGAGGCAGATCCCAGCCCCAGGGCTCATACAGGCCTAAACAGTGAGGTGCTTCTACCTTCAAAACTGGAGAAGACAAAGCACAGCCATACAGGAAACAGTCCCAATGACTTGCCTCTGCCAGTACCAAGCACTTATCTAATTGCAGCCCCCTTAGGGGGAAAACTAGCACTTTTCTCTCAAAATTGGCACATAAATCACTCAGGACAAATGGGTATTGAATATAGTGTCCCATGGCTACAGGTTCCACTTTCACACCCTGCCAAAGCCAAAAGGTATGCCAAACCTGCCACACAATCAATGGGCAGAGGCACAAAAACAAGTTTCGAGGCTTATGCAAATGAAGGCCATTCAGCAAGTACCACGGCAAGAGCAGGGACAAGGATTTTACTCAAGACTTTTTTTTTAGTCCCCAGAAAAGACAAAACCTGGAGACCAATACTGGACCTGTCTGTTCTAAACACGTTTCTGGACGTTCCAAAATTCAAAATGTTAACTCTGCAGCAGCTTCTGCCTATGCTGGGCAAGAAGGTTTGGCTTGTAACTTTGGACTTAAGAGGCATACTGCATATACCAATCAGACAGTTTTGCAGAAGATACCTCAGATTCATAGCTGGCTCAAAGCACTACCAATTCTCTGCAGTGCCCTTTGGCTTATCTGCTGCGCCCAGGGTCTTCACAAAATGCCTGGCACCAGTAATTGCATTTTGCAGACAGAGGAATTCAAATTTATCCCTACTTGGATGACTGCCTTATACAAGCAGAGAACAAGGACACTCTACTAAAGAATCTGGCGTTCGTAAAAAGATTATTAATTTGCCTAGGGTACACAGTAAACGAAAAGAAATCAAAACTAGTACCCTCTCAAGAGATAATATTCCTGGGTGCAAGCAGCTAGTACCCTCTCGAGATGATAATATTCCTGGGTGCAAGCTTAAATACAACTGCCCAGATGGGCTTATCTCACGCCAGACAAACAAAGACTACTAACTTCTTACTCCAAAATGTTGGCAACAAAGACCCAGTTATCTACAAGAAAAATTCTGCAGGCTTTGGGCTTCATGGCATCCTGCATACTGCTAATTCCATATGCCAGACTGCATATGAGGAAAGTTCAGTGGTACCTAAAAAGTGTCTGGACTTAACATTGTCAAAACCTGGAAGTAATAATTACCCTCATTCCTTGCCTGCAACTGGAGTTTCGATGGTGGGCTCATGCCTGTCACCTCAACAAGGGACAGCCTTTCACTCTACCCACAGCCAGGCAGTCAATAACAACAGATGCATCAGACTATGCGTGGGGAGCACAAATGGCAGGAAAATGTATTCAGGGCACATGGCCCACAAGCCAAATGCATCTACATATCAATCAAAAAGAGATGCTAGCTGTTCAGAATGCCCTGACAGCTTTCAAGGATTTACTCCATCCAGGACAACTACTGATAAGGACGGACAGTACTACAGTCATGTGGGACATAAGCAGAGCGGCACACATTCCTACCCCCTCTGCAGACAAGCCATGACTTTATGGAACACAGCATTGACTTATCAAGTACACCTGCAAGCACAATTCCTGCCAGGAACGAACAATACTCTGGCAGACAAACTAAGAAGAAACCTTACGGATCCCCACGAATGGAAACTGGATCCACTAGTCTTCAGCATGATAATAAAGAAATGGGGATGCTCAGACATGGACCTATTTGCCTCCCCTCACTCTGCCAGCTACAAAAATTCTGCACAAGGACTTATCACAAGCAAGCATGGCAAGTGGATGCTCTGTTGTTCAGCTGGAAAAGTCTAACAGTATATGCCTTTCCTCCTCTGCCTCTCCTCCCCAAGGTACTCCTAAAGGTCAGACAAGAGAAGCCAAAAATGATCCTGATTGCCCCAGACTGGCCAAGCCAACACTGGTACCTAATCCTAAAACATTTGTCTCAAGGCCCAGCCTGGACACTGCCTCTTACTCCTCACTTACTGACCCAGCGAAACAATCAGATTCTGCACAGCCAACTCAGGACCCTGAACCTGGCAGCTTGGCGGATAATGTAACCATTCAAAACGCACCTCTTTCTAAAGCAGTGATGGATGTTATTTTGGAGGCCAGGAGGCCCAGTACCAGAAAATCTTATGCAGACAAATGGAAAAGATTATGTGCTTGGAACCAGGCACAAAGACTTGACACATCTGTACCAAATATTCCTCAGATTTTACAATACCTAACTGAGATGCTGGACAAAGGCCTATCCTTTTCATCAATTAAAATTCATGCCTCAGCCATTTCAGCTCATTACAATACGAAACCTCCTATTTTTTCCCATCCATTGATGAGACAGTACCTCAGAGGGGCCAAAAACATAAGACCTCCAAGGAGAGCCTCAGTACCTGCATGGGACCTCAATTATGTCTTGGAAAAACTCACACTGCTGCCTTTTAAGCCAGCCAGCCAATACAGCTGATATAAAGTTCTTATCTTGGAAAACAGCTCTGCTCCTAGCAATAACCTCTGCAAGACGCGTTTCAGAGTTACAGGCACTCATGGCTGTGCAGCCTTTCATCATTTTCCACCCAGACAGGGGTTTCTCTAAGAACGAACCCTACATTTATGCCTAAGGTGTAGTGTCCAATGTGGCCCTCAACCAAGCTATTCATCTGCCTACCTTTTATCCTAATCCACAGAATAAGGGTGAAAGACCTCTGCATTCCTTGGACATACACAGACAACTACGCTTCTACTTGGACAGAACTAAAGCTTTCAGAAAAACTGAGCAACTTTTAATGGCATATGCTGCAGGATCTCAAGGAAAGCCCATCTCAAAACAGACCATTTCAAAATGGATAGGCCACTGCATTCGTTTCTGCTACTCACAACATGGCAAATCAGTGCCCAAGGCCGTTAGACCTCATTCTACCAGGGCAGCAGCCACTTCAGCAGCCTTTCTCAGAGGAGTTCCAATCAAAGACATTTTAGAGGCTGCAACTTGGAGTTCAGTGCACACTTTTACAAAGCACTACCATTTACCTCGCTACTCTAAATCCAGAGCAGGCTTCGCCACTGCAGTTTTGCAAGGCCTTATAGCCTCTCCTAATCCTCTTTAGGCCCAGCCACCCAGGCTTAGCTTTGGGATTCAACCCAACAGTAATGACTGCAACAGTGAAACGCGATGAACATATAGTACAGTTGTGTACCTACCATAAATGTAGATGTTCGAGTGTATTCACTGTTGCAGTCCAGGATGTTCTTCATTCCACATTGCTGCAGTCCTAACTATTGGGTAGTCCGCTGTCCAGTCGGCCCGAATACCAAAGTATACGGCTGACGCCGGTCACGGCGCATTAGACTGACGTCAGTACGTCAGGGTACTAATGCGCATGACCGACGTCATATCCTCAGTCTTTTTTGCCACATGGTCCGATGCAGAAGCAGTTTTGCGAGTGCAGGTTGGCGTTCTGAAAGTTTCTGAAGTCAGAGTTTCAGACCGAATCAAAGTTGGCTAAGTACCCGTTGGGAATATTTTGGTTTTTTATTGCCTCAGTATTTAACCGGATGTCAGAAAAAGTGAATAACTGTATTTCTTGTGGGAAACAGATACCTCATAGGGATTACCATACTTTGTGTATACCTTGTTTAGGGCCTGAGCACGGCGTTGTTGGATGCCGCTCTTGTGCTAGATTTAATAAACGCACTATTAAGAGAAGGTTAGACTGTGCCAGGTTAGTGTTTGGGAAGCATTGTAATTATAAAATGCCGGATGCTCCGACGCCCGCCCAGCCAAAAAGCGCAAGGACAAAGCAGCGAAGCCTAGAGTGGAAGAACCGACAGTCCCGGACGTCGGTTCTTTAGAAAACTCAGTGGAGCGGAGGTTCTGCCAGGAGTTTCTTTGGAGTCTCAGGGAGAAACTTTACTGTTACAGGATGTGTCCTCTCAGGAAGTAGGCCAGGCTGAAGGGGCTTCTCAGGTGGCTGTTCTTCCCTCTTCCTAAGGTGGTTAGGGCCTCCTTCTGTTGCCAAGGCTTCTTTAAGAGGCCTACTTTAGCTTCGGTGGGGTTTCTCCGAGTGTTTCAGGGTCTTTGCCTAAGAAGCATATGCTAAAATGGCAGAGGATTTGATTACAATGATTAGAGGTTCTATGCCCCCTCCTGATAAGAGGCCTAGGGTGGAACCTGAGTTTGAGAGTTTTGAGCAATGTTCGGAGGCTTCTGAGTCTTCGGGTTGAAGACTTGCAGGAGTATCCTCCTTATTCTGATTCTGATGTGGATGATTCTACTCCTTCAGCTTCTCCTCCTGAGGATTTTTCATTTTCAGAGACTCTGCATTCCATGAGGGAGCATTTTAAATGGGAAGGTCAAGATTTCTCTGATTCCAGAAAGAGGCTTAGGGAATTCTTGTTTTTACCCCAGCATAGGCCTTTAGCTATACCTCCTGTTCTGAATGTGGTGGAAGATGTTTTTGCAGAGGCTTCCCTGAATCCTGATTCTCTGCCTCCTGCCCCAGTTAAACCGGATAGGTACTATAGGGTGCCTGAAGCTCATAAGTATCTGTTTAAGAGTCCTAGGGCAGACCCGAAACTGTCTCTCAGGGGCCTAAAGGTGTGAAGGCCTCTGTTGTTAAAAATCCTGTTCCTCCTGATAAAGAGGCAAGAGGCAAGGGCTTTGGATAGATGGGGAAAGAAAGTGTACACTTCTTCCACTTTAGCCATGAGGGCGTTGAATTGTCAGTTTCATATGTTAAAATATCAGAATTATCTCCTTTCACAATTGAAGTCTAAGGTGGATGCTCTGGCTGAAGGTATTGAGTGTAAAGAGTTGCAGGATTTAGTTCATGTTTCTGAACAAGTGGGAAAGCATTCCTTGCAGTGTGGTTTTGATGCTGTGCAGGCCTCCTCGAGGGTGGCTGCCACTGGTTCTGTTCTTCGTAGGCACGCCTGGTTGAGAGATCAGAACTTAGCTGAGCATGTTAAGACAAGGATTTTGGATGCTCCTTTACAGTCTGATGTGTTGTTTGGTTCGCCTGTGGAAACAGTTTTAAAGAAAATGGAGGACAAGGCTAAGTCTATGCAAACTGTTAAGGATTTTTACAGGTGCAGCCTCCAAGTTTAGTAGAAATTGGCCTACTAAGGGGTGGACTTATCCTGCTTATGATTCCCAGTCTAGGGGTAGGTCTAGACGTGGTAGGGGCAGAGCTCAAGGTTCTTTTAGGCCCAGGACAGGAGTTCACCTGCTCAGACTTCTGGTGAGGGCAGGGTCAGTCCTTTCGTAAAGCAGACCCAATGACCTGCCTTTTCAGCTGCCAGTACATTCCCGCCTGGCAGCACCTCTGGGAGGAAGGCTGTCTCTTTTCAAAGAAAATTGGGATTTAATTACCCAAGACAGATGGGTTCTGGATATCATTCACCACGGTTCCAGGTTTTATTTCCATACCTTGCCTCCTTTCAAAGGCATGCCAGACATTCCTCCTCTACAAAGAACAGAGGCTCACAAGCAACTTTCTCTGTTGCTCCAAATAGGGGCCATTCAGTCAGTTCCTGTGCCAGAAAGGGGCCTAGGATTTTATTCTCGCCTGTTTCTAGTACCAAAGAAGGGGAACACGTGGAGACCAATTTTGGATTTATCTATCCTCAACACTTATCTGGACATTCCCAAGTTCAAAATGTTGACGTTACAACAGCTTTTACCTCTGCTGGGCAAAGATCACTGGATGGTAACTTTAGATCTCAAGGAAGCTTACCTTCATGTGCCTATAAGACTAAGTTGCAGGAAGTATCTGCGTTTTCGAGCTGGAAATTCTCATTATCAGTTCTCTGCATTGCCCTTTGGCTTATCTACTGCCAGAGTATTCACAAAGGTTCTGGCTCCAGTGATAGCTTACTTCAGGCTAAAAGGAATTCAAATTTATCCTTACTTGGACGACTGCCTGATTCTGGCTCAAGAAAAGGAAGACCTTCTACAGCATTTGGAATATGTCATAGCAGTGCTAAGATGCCTAGGGTATTCTGTGAACGAAATAAAGTCCAGTCTAGTACCCTCTCAAGACATGTGCTTTCTGGGTGTGAGACTGAATACAGCAGCCCAGATGGCCTTTTTAACCCCGGACAAACAAAAGAATCTTTCCAGTTACTTCCATCAACTATCTCTTCAGTCCGGGCTGACTGCAAGGACAGTCCTTCACGCCTTAGGGTTCATGGCATCTTGTATTCTGGTGCTTCCCAATGCCAAACTGCATATGAGGAAGCTACAATGGTATCTCAAAATCTATGGACACAGCACTGCCAGGATTTGGACACTGTCATTCAAATAATACCTTGCATTCAAAAGGAATTTTGTGGTGGGCTCAGGAATGTCACCTAAACAAGGGACTCTCTGTGACCCGGCCAGAGGCAAGTCAGATTCTAACGACAGATGCCTCAGACATTGCTTGGGAGCTCATCTAAATGTAAAGTGGACAGAAGACAAGTGGCCTGCCAGATTACAGCATCTACATATCAACATGAAAGAGATGTTAGCAGTCCAGTTTGCATTAATGGCTTTCAAGGAGTTACTTCTTCCAGGGCAGGTGTTGATTCTAACAGACAACACAACTGTCATGTGGTACATCAACAAACAAGGGGAACACATTCTTACCCATTGTGCAGGCAAGCAATGATTTTATGGAGACTGCGCTCAGCTTGCAACTAACTCTTCAGGCAAGGTTTCTGCTGGGCACAGAACTCCTTAGCAGATGTGTTAAGCAGACAAATCATGAATCCCCTCGAGTGGAAACTGGATCTTCATGTATTTCAACAATTGTAAGTGTCATGGGAACTCCAGACATAGATCTGTTCGCTTCTCCACTAAACCACCAGCTGCCAAAGTTTTGCACGAAGGATTTCATCACACAGCTTGGAAAGTGGATGCTCTTTCTTTCAGTTGGAAAAATCTTCATGTGTATGCTTTTCCACCTCTGCCTCTTCTCCCAAAGGTGCTTCTAAAGGTCAGACAAGACAAGCCAAGGATGATTTTAATAGCTCCAGATTGGCCTCGGCAGCACTGGTACCCATTACTGAGGAGTCTGGTAAGGAAGCCTCCATGGCCTTTACCCTTGATTCCACACCTGTTGTCTCAGAGGGACGGTCATCTGCTCAATGTCAAGCTTCACTCTCTTCATCTAACAGCCTGGCATATTCTGTTTTGAAAGATAGCAGGTCTCAACTTCCTCAACAAGTTTTAAATGTGATTATGGAAGCCAGAAGACCTAGTACAAGGAAAGTGTCACTAAGAAAAATGGAAGAGATTTTTATTCTGGACTGCAGCAAAGAATTTGGAGATTTCTGAGCCTAATTTGAGTGTGGCTCTTCAATATCTTACTGAGTTATTGGACAAAGGTTTGTCTTTCTCTTCCATTAAGATTCATGCTGCAGCAATTTCAGCTCACTATGATTGTGACCCACCATTGTTTTCACATCCTTTGTTCAAGCAATTTCTTAGAGGGGCAAAGAATATAAGACCCCCGTGAGCTCCTACTCCTGCTTGGGATCTCAATTTTGTGTTGGAGAAACTTACTCTACAACCTTTTGAGCCTGCGGCTACTGCTGAACTGAAATACTTGTCATGGAAGACTGCTTTTTTGTTGGCCATTGCTTCTGCAAGAAGGGTTTCTGAGTTGCAGGCCCTTATGGTGGTTGAGCCTTTTTTGATTTTTCATAAGGATAGGGTATCATTACGTACTAATCCTTCCTTTATGCCTAAGGTGGTTTCTAGTGTGGCTTTAAACCAAACTATTCATTTGCCTACTTTCTATGCAGATCCCCAAAATAAAGGGGAAAAGATTTTGCACACTTTAGATGTACACAGGCAATTGCGTTATTATTTAAGCAGGACTAAGGATTTTAGGCAGTCTCAGCAGTTGTTTGTTTCTTTTGCTTTGAGTTCGCAGGGCAAGCCTGTGTCAAAACAAACTATTTCTAGGTGGATTGGGTTTTGCATTGCATTTTGTTATTCCCATCATGGCAAGGAGATTCCAGCTGGGATTAGGCCTCATTCCACTAGGGCTACTGCCACTTCAACAGCATTTCTAAGGGGTGGCTACTAAGGATATTTTGGAGGCAGCTACTTGGAGTTCAGTGCATACTTTCTCTAAGCATTACCACCTTCCTCTCTACTCTAAGTCTAGGGCTGGTTTTGCCACAGCTATTTTGCAAGGCATGTTATCAGCTCCTGCTTCCTATGATTTGCCAGCCTCCTTACCTCTGCTTTGGGATTCTTCCCAATAGTTAGGACTGCAGCAATGTGGAATGAAGAACATAGTACAGTTTTGTACCTACCATAAATGTAGATGTTCGAGGATCCACATTGCTGCAGTCCAATTTACCCTCCCTCCTTCCCCTCTGTGTTTAGGGGTGGTTGTGTAGGTGAGATTTTATTCTGGTACTTTTGTATATATTGTATATGTTTTTGGTGCAGGTATGTTTGGAGTTTTTGGTTTTGGCCTTGTCTTTTTTAGGGTCTTCTGACATCTGGGGCAAGAAAAGACTGAGGATATGACGTCGGTCATGCGCATTAGTACCCTGACGTACTGACGTCAGTCTAATGCGCCAGACCGACGCCAGTCAATACTTTGGTATTCGGGCCGACTGGACAGCGGACTACCCAATAGTTAGGACTGCAGCAGTGTGGATCCTCGAACATCTACATTTATGGTAGGTACAAAACTGTACTTTACCCACCCTCCACCCCCCTTTTCTTTGCTGGGACTTACCTTTACTTCTGTATCTTATGCAACCTATGTGGTGTATTTGCTTGTAGATGAAGGAAATGTTTATTTTGCTGCATGCATAATTATTGGCATAATATTTTAGCCTATTTTGGGTTCACCTGACATCTGGGGCAAGAAAAACTGAAGAAAATGGCGTCTGCTGCATCCTTTATACCCCTGGTGCACTGACGTCAGGAAAGAGGCGACAGCAACCAATGCTGGACCTAGACTTTGGAATTCTGGCCAACAGCGGGTCACTTGCCAGCAGGATAACCCAACAGTAATGACTGCAACAATGAATACACTCGAACATCTACATTTATGGTAGGTACACAACTGTACTTTTCTTGGCATTGAGCTTGATCCCATGGCTCTAGTACCAAGCATCTGTTTCTGTAAGGCCCTTTTGTAGAGTATCCACATAATTTGGGCATTCAATAATGTAATGGCTCCCAGTTTGCAGTCATCTGCGAACTTTGTTAGCCGGAGTCCCTTAGTGTTGGCCTGTACTTCAGAGAAGTAGATGCCAAACAAGAGCGATCCCAGGACTGAACCCCGAGGTACTCCACTTGTCACTTGTCTGGAGCTGGATTTGGAGTTGGCTACTTTTACAGTGTGGGTTCTGTCAGTAAGCCATTTGGCAACCCATCGAGTGATGTAGGGATTAGTGCCCAGCTTACTAAGTCTATTTATGATCCCAAAGTGGGGGATGGTGTCAAAGACCTTGGCGAGGTCCAGATAGGCTGTGTGGGGGACCGCCTTACCCTCGTCCATGGCTCTGGAGACTGATTCGAAGAAGTCAGTCAGGTTCAGGAGACAAGATCGGACCGTCACAAACCCAAACTGGATGGGGTCCAGTGTTTGAAGGTTGCCAATGTCTTTGTTTATAAGTTACATGATAAAACATTCCATGGCCTTGCAAATCAGGCTCGTCAGACTGATGGGGCGGTAGTTCCCGGGATCCAAGGCGGATCCCCCTTGTGGAGTGGGATAACTGTAGCTGTGTGCCACTCAGTGGGCACGAAGCCTGAGGGGAGGCTATGATTAAACATGACACTTAGGTGAGGTGCCAGTTCATTTTGTAGTTCATGTAGTACACAACCCAAGATGTCATCTGGTCCTGTGGATGCTGTATTCTTAGCTTTGGAGAGTGTGTTTTTTACCTGTGTGGCCGTTATTACTGGAATTTGGCAATCTCAGTATTAAGATGGACCGTTAAGGGGGTGAGAGGGGGGTGAAGTTGGCACTGAATTGATCTGCCAGGATATTGGCAATATCCTTGGGATCAGTATATTTAATGTCATTCTGTTGTATCTCAGAACAGGTCTGACCATTGCCATTTAGATTCTTGACATAGTTCTAGAATACCTTGTGGTTGTCTTTGGAATCTTTGGCAATTTTATTTCCGTAACTAGCTTTGGAGGGTTTTGAGGGATCTTCGCTTCTTACTGAGGCTGGTAAGGGGAGTTTTTTGCATCCTGGGATTTTCCTCTCTTCTGCAACAGTTTCTTCCTTTTGTTGTAAAGTTTGATGTTAAGTAGTCCAATCTCACCTTCATTTTTACATATTGGTTCAGAGCCGATCCTCTGCTCCGACTCGGCCGTTTTCAAGCTCGAAGACTTCTGGTTGGCTCATGGCTAAGCAGGTATCCCATGGTGCACCAGTGCCGCGTCGAGTACGGATGTGCTTGTCTTGGCTCTTGCGAAGTCTTTTGCATTTTTTTCATTAACTAGTGATTTTGTATATTTACTGGATGTGTGTGTATATGTATGCAGTATATATATATATATATATATATATATATATATATATATATATATATATATATATATATAGCTTTACCTTAATTGTCTTGTGGTCTTTGTGACCTTAGTAGTATCCTGTGTACCAGTAGTTAGGCGCAGTTCCACTTTTTTGCCTAGATAGTTAGTTTTGGCGGTTTCGCCATTTTACTGCTATTTACTGGAAAGTATACATATAGGGCTTTACCTTAATGGTATTCTGTGACCTTAGTAGTAGTATCCTGTATACCAGGAGTTGGGCGCAGTTGCATTTTATTGCCTAGATAGTTAGTTTTGGCGGTTTCGCCGTTCTTTTATTATTGGTAAAGACAGACTGTTATGTGGTACATAAACAAGCAGGGGGGAACCCACTCGTATCCTCTCTGAAGACTAGCCATGGCTCTGTGGAACACAGACTTGAGCTACCTAGTGCACCTACAAGCTCAATTCCTGCCAGGCAAGTTAAATTCACTGGCAGACGACCTAAGCAGAAATCTCATGGACCCACACAAGTTGGAACTGGAACCAAAGATATTCAACATTGTGAGAAACAAATGGGGAACTCACAGACCTGTTTGCCTCCCCTCAACTACCAAATGGACAAATTCTGCACAAGAACTCCCCACAGTCAAGCTTGGAAAGTGGATGCCCTGTCGTTCACCTGGGAAAGCCTCTCAGATGTCCTTCAAGGATGCATCTGCAGTCATAACATATGGGTTGTCCTGCCTCAGGCAGCCCTTCGGTTGGCCGGATTCCAAAGTTTGGGTCTGGCCTCGGCTGATGTCGCACCTTCCCCGACGTCAGAGCGTCTGGGGTATAAAAGCATCAGCCAACGCCATTTTCCTCCGTCTTTCTTGCACGCGGTGCCAAGCAGAAGCTGTTTGCAAGTGCCGGTCGGTCAGATCCAGTGATTTCAGCTACCGAAAACTTCGAAAAAGCTAAGTACCCCGTTGGGGACTCTTTCTTGCCTCAGCCAGTCCAACAGAGGGTTGCCTTTCAACAAACCAAAAACAAAACAAACCATCACCACGGACGCTTCAGACCGAGGATGGGGAGCACACATGGAGGGCAAATGTATCCAAGGCCTATGGTCTCAAGGACAGCTACACATGCACATAAACCAAAAGGAAATGCTGGCAGTGATGCATGCAATCGAGGCTTTCAAACCTTTCCTCCATCAAGGCCACCTGTTAATAAGGACAGACAACACCACGGTCATGTGGTACATAAACAAGCAGGGAGGCACACACTCCTACCCTCTATGCCGGCTGGCTATGAATCTATGGGAGCTATGCCTGAAACTCAATATCCAACTGCAGTCCCAGTTCATGCCAGGAAAGGAAAATACACTGGCAGACAGCTTAAGCAGAACTACCATGGATGCATACGAATGGATGCTGCACCCAGACATCTTCCAACTCATAACAAAGGCATGGGGAACGCCGGAGATAGATCTGTTCGCCTCCCCCCTCAACCATCAACTGAGGACATTCTGCTCAAGGACATACCACCCACAAGCATGGAGGGTGGACTCTCTCTCTTTCAGCTGGAAAGCTCTAAAAGTATATGCCTTCCCACCTCTCCCTTTAATGTACAAGGTTCTACTGAAGATCAGGGAGGAACAGCCAAGAGTGATTCTGATAGCTCCAGACTGGCCAAGGCAACACTGGTATCCACTATTGAGGAGCATGTCACAGGCAAAACCATGGCCTCTCCCCCTATGGCCTCTTCTTCTGACGCAGAGCAATTTCAAGATCATGCATCCCAACTTGAAAACATTGCAGCTAACTGCCTGGAAAATCCCTTAAATCCAAAACAAAATGTTTTATCACAGAGAGTGAAGGACATTATTATCATGGAAGCTCGCCGGCCTTCCACAAGGAAGACATACTCAGCTAAATGGAAAAGATTTTTCATTTGGAACACATCAAAAGGCTTAGATGTGACAGTGGCAAGCATGACACATATTCTGGAATACTTAGCAGAACTGTTCAACAATGGCCTTTCCTATTCTTCCATTAAGATTCATGCCTCAGCAATTTCAGCAGAATGCAATGTGGATCCACCTATCTTCTCACACCCTCTCAAGCAATTTCTGAGAGGGATCAAAAATATCAAACCTCCGAGAAAACCCCCTTTACCGGCTTGGGATCTCAACTTTGTCTTGGAGAAACTAACACTTCCTCCCTTTGAACCAGCAGCAACAGTGGATCTTCAGTTTCTGTCTTGGAAAACTGCATTCCTCCTGGCAATAACTTCAGCAAGAAGAGTATCTGAGTTACAGGCATTAATGGCAGTACAGCCATTTCTTATCTTCCATTAAGACAGTTACACTAAGAACTAATCCTACTTTTATGCCAAAGGTGGTATCTAGGGTATCCTTGAACCAAGCTATTCACTTGCCTACGTTCTTCCCAAATCCACAGAATAGAGGGGAAAAACTTCTGCACACCCTGGATATACACAGACAACTACGCTACTACTTGGACAGAACTAAAAGTAGCAGAAAAACTGACCAACTATTTGTAGCACATGCTGCTGGGGTGGAAGGAAAAGCAATTTCCAAACAGACAATTTCAAAATGGATAGGAAATTGTATTCGATTTTGTTACTCGTTTCATGGAAAGTCAGTTCCTGCAAACATCAGGCCTCATTCCACAAGGGCCACGGCCACCACTACAGCCTTCCTACGAGGGGTGGCTACCAAGGACATTTTAGAAGCTGCTACCCGTGCATACATTTACCAAACATTACAATCTACCTTTATACTCCAGATCCAGAGCAGGCTTTGCTACTGCAGTCCTGCAGGGGATCTTAACTACACCATCTTTTCTTAGTACCTCCTCCCCAGATTGGCTATGGTATTCTACCCATATGTTATGACTGCAGATGCATCCTTGAAGGACATAGTACAGTTTTGTACCTACCATAAATGTAGATGTCTGATAGGTATGCATCTGCAGTCAGGTTTACCCTCCCTCCTCCC